>NW_024041151.1:25662611-25683330 GCF_014851395.1 Micropterus salmoides | reverse complement strand
AGGAAGGAAACATTTCAGCAGTCTTTTACAAACTTTTTTTAACTTTTTACCTCCTGTGACTGCAGGTAATTTTATGAATCCAATAATTTCATGAGATTCAAATGAGTCAGTTTCAAAATGTGTAAACATCTATCGTCAATTTCTAAAAAGTTCTAATTATTAGATGCTCCTGCCCAGTTTTAACTCCTCTATAGATGTTGTTCCTCATTAAAATATATAAGAGTTAGTGAATGTCTGAGCTTATCATGCCTCCTATCCTTAACAATGAGATCTGTACACGGCTCACTAACCTGCCACTCTTCAGCATCACCTCCTTGCCCTCAATTTATATCAAGTATTGATCGGTTAGACTCATCTCCCTTCCCAAATTACTATTGATCTAATACCATCATTTCTGGCTTTTTAGTTTGAAATGGGCTGCTACTATACAATGAGATGGAACACTGTGTGCATATTGTGTGTGTGTGTGTGTGTGTGTGTGTGTGTTTTGTGTGTACCTGACTGCAGTGGTGCTGAAGGAGGCAGAGGAGCGGGTGGAGATGTAGGGGTAGTGCTTGGTGTCCAGCTTATCCTCAATAGCATCCTTCGTGGGGTCAAAAGACAAAACAGATCTTTGACAGCAATACTGTCCGCCTTCACCACGCACACAAACACACATCAATAGGGGCTTCACAGTTGTGTCATGTCTCTTAGCAACCATGTGGCTCCATCATGGAGGTCCATTGGAGAATTGGCCTTGCACAAATAAGGGGCTAAATATAGCTGATGATAACCAGGCTGGAAAATCAGATTTGACTAAGGTTGTATAAATGTTGGGTGTACATCAACTGAAAAGCAAACAATTCTGTTAGCCTAAAATTGTTCGTTGTTTTTAGATCCACAATTTAGGTGTGCTTGAAGAAGAAAAGAAACACACCTACTGCAAGGATGTTTTTTAACTATAAAGAAGAGAACCTCCAATATAGCTGCTGGACAGCAGGTTAAAACCCTATTTGTCTTAAAAACACACACAAATTAAATTTACAGTACTGTTTAAGGCAGGTGTGGAAAGTGCTGTAAAGTAAAAAATTTTCAACCCTAACCCTAGTTAATAGGTTATTATAGATAGATTTATCAATTAGTGAGAGACAGAAGAAAATCTAATTATTAAATCAAATCATAATTATACTGTATACAATATTTGGTATGACCACCCTTTGCTTAAAAACAGCATCACTTCTTAAAGGCACACTTGCACATAGTTTTTGTTAGAACTTGGCAGGTAGGTTGACATCTTGGAGAACTATCCACAGTTTCACGCAGCCTCAGCTGCTTCTCTCTTTTCATGTAATCCCAGACAGACTCAATGATGTTGAGATCATGGCTCTGTGGGAGCCATACCACCATTTCCAAGACTCCTTTGAACTGAAAATAGTTCCTAACGATTTTCACTGTATGTTTGGGGTTGTTGTCATGCTGCAGAATAAATTTGGGGCCAATCAGATGCCTCCATGGTGGTATTGCATGATGAATAAGTATCTGCCTGTACTAATCCTCAACTACATTCCAGAAATGCAGCACCAAACTTGCAATGAACCTCCACCATATTTGTGTACTGTTGCCTGCAGACACTCATTTGTATACCACTCTCCAGCCCTTCACTGAACAACCTGCCTTCTACAGCCAAATATTTCACATATTTACTTATCAGTCCAGAGCAACAAACTGCCATTTTTCTCCAGCCCAGTTTCTGTGTTACTGTGCATAGGTAAGTCGCTTGCCTTGTTTGTCAGAGGTATGGCTTTTTGGCCGCAAGTCTTTGATGAAGGCCACTTCTGACCTCCGGACAGTAGATGGGTGTAACAGGGTCCCATTGTTTTCTTCAGCTCTGAGCTGATGGCACTGCTCGACATCTTCTGATTGTAAAGGGATGATATGTTTTTCTTCTGCTGCAGTCAGTTTCTTTGGCCGACCACTTTTCTACGTTCCGTAATGTTGCACGTTTCTTTGCTTTCAAAAGATCTTTGACAGCACATCTGAAAACCCCTGTCTGCCTTGGAGAGACCTTGCTGATGCAATATAACTACCTTGTGTCTTGCTGCTGTGCTCAGTCGCCATGGTGTACGACTTTAGACAACCTCACCTTGTTAGCTGAGTTTGGCTGTTCCTCACCCAGTTAGATTCCTCCTACACATCTGTTTCTGTTTCAGGTAATGATTGTGTTTCAACCTACATATTGAATTGGTGATCATTAGCACCTGTTTGGTATAACTGTTTAATCATACACCTGACAGTTCGCCTAAATGTCTGACTTTGAGCAAGTTTAACTAGAAGGACTACTGTTTTAAAGGCAAACATTGATTTGATTTAGATTTGTCTTCTGTTCACTCACTTTGCATTTTGTTTATTAATAAATACAATCTATAAATGTCTCTTTGAACCCATTTACTTTACAGCATTTTTTCCACACCTGTCTTTTGCGCAATACTGTATATGACTAAAGAAATAGCCCTTCAAACACCTCCATGATGTCCTTGACCAGTGGTGTCCAGCGGGACAGCTGATAGGTCTGTTCGCTCACACGCTCCTTCCTGTCCAGCTTCTTTCCTCTGCGGAGGTGGACTAAAAGAAGAGACAAAGACTTGAAAGAGAGAATGTGTATAAAGGACAAAAGCATTGGTGACCACAATCACCTGTAGGTCTTTCATATTGTCTGGCAAGATTTCATCCTTGCACACTGAACGAGGAGAGGATATTGTACAGACATTGCAAATAAAGGTGAGTGAGAGGTACAGGAGTGCAGACTCATAGTGCACATCAATCCCAACGAGATGATAGAAAGCAGACGGCGATACTGAGAGAGAAGAAGAAAAGAAATAAAAAGAGGAGCGGCACCCAGGGAGGACCTTACATCTGTGACGATGGGGACGCCCAGGTGAGCCATGTTGGTGATGATCTCACTGTCCTCAGGGGGGATCTGAGCATGCTGGATCAACTTGTTCAGGTTCTCCTCCGTAATGCCTGAACACACACACACACACACACACAGCAACTTGCAACTGAAAAACATGTATGTTTACATTTAATATGTTGAGTTTGTTCTGGGATGGAGGGAAATTCATGTTTTGTAACTTGAGTGCAAAAATAAAATCGTTATATTAAAACTCAAATCTTTGTAATAAACAGGAAGTATAAAATATACCTTTGAACAGCTTATTATTAGGTTATGTCTGACCTAAGAACTAACTTACTAAAGCTTTAGTCAGTGACAAGAAAATCTAGAAATTATTATAATGTTCAAGTTTTAACTGTGCAGTGAAATATCTGGCTAATGTCCCTGTACAATTCTGTACAACAGGTCCTATGTATTGTAATGTAATTCTAATACTCGCAAGTCTGAGATGATATTTAAAAGGGTGATCAGAACAGCTGAAGCAACAATAAAGAGTGCAAATAATTTAAACAAGCAATAAAAACCATGTAAAACAAAAAAACAAAGTTTAGCAGTTTTTACAAGATTTAGATTTGATTTCTTACCATTCTTGAGAAAAATGTAGAGCAGGATGATGCGGATCTTGTCATATGTGCTGACGTTGGCATCCAGCAGGATGGGCACGATAGCTCTCATGGGGTCTTTGATCTTCTCTCCCTCAGCGTCTGTGCCCATAGCCAGATCCTGTAACACAGAGCGCAGGTATCATATGTTTGTCATTTAAAACCCCTGGAATACACATTTCAAGGGATTATAAAAGCATTTTAATGACTGGAGACTTCAGAAAGCCCTGTTATCCCCCGCTTTCCTCTCGTCTCTCGCCTGCCCTCTCACCTGTTCCACACGGCACAGTTTGTCCACTGTTCCCTGGTAATGCTTCATACAGTCCTCAGCCAGCTGCAGATGAGTGGAGTACTGAAAAACACAAAACACGCAGGTTCAGCATACACATTTCTGGAAAACTCTCCCTCTCTCACACACACACACACACACCTTGCTGAGCTCCTTTTGGTACTGAGGCATCTTCTTCAGCATCTGGGACAGGTCCCTCATTGTGGTCTGAAAACAAAAACAAAAGCTAAAAGTGTGATGATGTCAACATCAGGGCAAGATATAATAAAATAGACATCGAAATTATTAATATCGGACCATATTTATGTTGGATTTTCTAATGGCAGAACAACCAGTTGGCCACTCAACACTTGAAGAGTTTAGTTAGAAAAGTAATTTATTCTATTTGGAAATAGAAAACATAAAGCTGTTCCTATTTGAAGTCTTGATCAACTAGATTTGATTGAATCTAATAATTATGAATTATAATCCTGTTTGTCCTTTTTGCTACAAATGTCAAAAGAAACAAAAGATAGAAACAAGACTTTTAATTTCTACTGCCAAATGATGCTGACAAAAGTTTTTTAATTAATTAAATTAAATACTGTTTACATTTTCTGAAAAGATTTTACATGTTGGGAAATAGTTTGCTTTCTTGCAGAGAGTTAGATGTACCTCTCATGTCTTTATGTTAAATGTGAAGCTACAGCCAGTAGTGAGTTATCTTAAAGACTGGAAGCAGGGGGAAACAGCTAGCCTGGCTGTGTCCAAACATAATCTGCCTACCAGCACCTCTAAAGCTCACTATACTAATATTATCTCATTTATTTAATCCATCCCCAAAAATGTAAAAACAAGTGGTGGTTTTACCAGGATAGCTTCCAGTCTTTATGCTAAGCTAGCCTAACCACCTGCTGATTTCAGCTTCATATTTAATGGACAGACATGGTGGTATCGACCTTCTTATTTAACTCTCAGCAAGACAATGAATAAGCGTATTTCGCCAAGATATAGAACTGTTTCTTAAAAATGAGCAGTTGATCACTTCGCACCACTATCTTGTCAATACTGTATGTTCAGACTATACACATCATCTAATCAACATTTTCTGTTGCAGCTCCCTCTTCACCTTCTCCCCAGTGTTCATCCGCTTGCTGGCAGAAAACTCCTTCAACTGGCGTGTCACTTCCCTAATGACAAAACACAAACAGCAAAGGAGGAGCAGCAACACATGAGAGAAAGGTCGTCATAGCGCTTAATTCAGTATTCAAAGACTGAGTGAAGAGATATACAAGAGTATGAAAACAAGTACTCACTGGGACACCTCCGCTATGTGTTTGTGTCTCAGGCTCACCCACAGGTCATCGTCTTCATGCAGCAGAACCTCCTTCTCACGAGAGTCTCCGATGCCACTCGTCTCATACCTGAAGAAAAACAAGACACACATCCTGACTGAAACAAATTTAGGTCCACATTTGTGATTGAAGCTGATATGAATATCTTGTCCGAGTTTTAACCAACACCTTAATTAAAATTGAAACATAGCCCTCACAAGTAATCATTTTTCTGTTTTGTCATTTGTGTTTTTCATACTTGTACACATCGTTTTCGATGGGCAAGAGGTCGTAGCCCATGGCCTGGAAGGTGAGTTCATGCAGGACAGGAGAGACGGGGTCAAACGCCCTGTCCAGGATGATCAGCTGTGAGCGAGCCTTATCTGGACCCTACAGAGAGAAGGACAAACAGATACAGGAATAAAAGGTATAGCTATAAGATATAAAAACGTACAACATGTCTTACATAATACATGTGATAAGTACATTCTCAGTAACAGACAACAGGTAAAAACAAAGCAGGAATATATGGCGACAAAAAAAGTATTCTCCTGAGCTTACCTCTCCCATAGTGGGGTCATCAGCCTTGTAGGCGTCCAGTTTGTCCTGAACCAGTTGGGCCAGGGTGGCATTGTCCTTGTACTCGCTAACAGAATGACAGACAGATGGATGGGTGGATGGACGGATATTGGACACAAAGATACACATTCAAGCAAGCAGATGAGCAAAAACATAAAGAAAAGACAGAAAAAAACATTTTGATAACCAATACTTTTGGAAGCATTTGAGTGGCAGGCAGGTGTGTAAGACCTCTGTCCCTGCTGCAGTTCCCAAAAGGACACAGATCTCAAAGGGGGGAAACATTCATTTAAGCAAATATGCTGAATCAGTGCTCTAATAATTACATTTAATTACTTTTTTTAATTGATTGAGGTCTGTCAAGTAGTGAGAATGGACAGAGAGAGCTGAGCAGTGTAGACAGATAAGGGCAGGGATTACAGCTGAACAGATAATAAGTCAGCCACCGTTAAGATGACCCATCGCGGCCGCTGTAGTTTTGATGTCTCCTGAGCTCGATATGAAAAGAAATGTGGTCTTTCAAATTTTCACACTTAGTAGTTCGACAAATGCAGGCCAACATCTTCACTGTAGCGCCCATGGTTAGCTTTAACACCTGATCTGTCCAAATATTTCCTTGACTTCTAAAATGCCCACTGCCGCTCACCCTCGGTATCTGACGGCAGGGTACTCCTTCAGGGTGGCGCAGAGCGTGGCCAGCTGCTCGGCCAGCCTCTCCATCACCGGGTTCTTCAGCTGGGTCTTATGTGGGCTGTAGAAACTGTGGAAGGCGTCTGCATTGTCCAGAGAGTACACCTGAACACACAAACATGCACACAGCGTAAACATTGCCTCAGCAAAACAGTTTCTTACCTACCTACTTTTGTTGATTTGATCTTTTCCACCTTCCAACATCCTTTTTTTACTTAATGTGCACAGTCTTTGTCTCAAAGAGTTGCTGCTGCTGACTGAAACCCTTTGTGTTTTTAAATTCATGAACAGATTCCACCATATAAAGACTAATTATTGATCTGAACAGAGTTTCAGCATCATGTAGAAACATGAACTGCTCTGTGTAAAATGCAGCAGGACACAGTGCACAGACAGCATGTTATCTTGCTGTATTAAATACAAGCTGGAGGTCTTGTGATGATATCAAACATAGCTGATTTACATATTCTCTCCTCTTCTGTTATCTTCTCTCCTTTGTGTTTATCCTCCTTGTCTTATCTCTCCTGCCGTTTCCTCTTGTTTCCTCTCCTTCTCTCGTGTCCTCATCCTCCTCGCGGTCCTCTCATCTCCTTTCTAAACCTCTTCTTTCCTCTCCTTTTTGTTTCCTTGTTTCATCACCTGCCACCAATTCTCTTCTGTCCTCTCACCTCGTCTCCTGTTTAATTTCCTTGTTCCTCCCATCTCCTTTCCTCTTCCTGTGTCTCCTTATCTTTTCTACTCTTCTACTTTCCTCATCTGCCCTGTTTCCACTACATCCCTCCTCTTTCCTCTTTCATTTGTTTGTTTCCTATCCTCTCATTTCTTTTTGCCTCTTGTCCTCTTGTCCTCTTGTTTTGTCTCCTCTACTCTCCTGTCCTTGTTTCCTCCCCTTTTCTCATACATGCATCACACCACTCCCTCCTCCCACCCCATCTGTCCACGGTCACATGCTGCTCTGCAGAAGCGTCCCTTTGTTAGCCCGTTTACCATTGGCTACCACTTGCTGTGTGGATCCTGACTCATCCAATGGGGCGAGCGTATCAGCCTGTGGGCGGGGCAATGAGGCAGCACATAGCCTGGAGCAGAAAACCACTGACTCTGAATTAATCATAGTAGACAGGAGGGGAGTAAAGCATTGTGGGCCAAACAGCATCTTTATGAGAGAGAGAAGGATGGGCAGAAGGAGAGATGTGGAACATAGAAGGAGAGGAGGGGGGAGTGGAGGACGGGGAAAATTAAGAAAAATATGGTTGGAGGAAGGGAAAGAATAAATATAAATAGGAAGAAAAAATGAAAAGCTTGATGAGAGCCGTGAGCAGAGAGAGCACAAGCAACATATAAAAGAAAGGATGGAGAAATGGCGAGATAGAAAAAAGAGAAAACAGGAGGAGGAAAAACATGATGGAGGTAGGAATTTGGAAATATAGCAAAGGTGGAGAAGCAATGTGACAAATGTGAGTCTTTTTGGAACAATCTGGCAGTAAACAGAGTGACTGGTGAGTCAGCAGCATTATGCCAAGAGAGGGTTTTTGTGTTTCTCTCTCCTCCCTCCATCTCTTTCTATCCATCCCTGACTCAAACAACCAGTAACCTCGCTGTTACTATTCCTGTCTGTGTCCTTTCAGCATCTCTGTCCTACCACCTGTCTTTATCGATTTCCCGCTGCATTTCTTTGTCTCTGGTTTTTGCTAGCAAACAATAAATGTGAATCAACTTTCATTCATTTCCTGCTAAGAGGAGAAAATATGGAGCTAATTTTCTGCCAAGGCTTAAACAATCAAAACATGTTTTAAAAATGCCCTACGATTCACTTACAAACACAGTGTGGTTTGCAAAAACAAATAAAACATTAACAGACATGCATTTTGTTGTGGAAATATTTCACATAGTTCTAATACATCATGCTTCAGAAACAAGTACAGTCTTATGAGTACAAAAATATATATCCTACAAAGACAAGATAGTATCATGTGGCATTTGGCACAATGTTTCCGCTGTGATTGTGCTAAGGAGTTTCTTACAAATGTCCTAGTAATTCGGCAAACAGCAGGTGGCACTCTGAGTCAATTTAACTGCCAGGGGGGTTGAGCAGAGCAGAGGAGGGCAGATTGAACCGCCGCTGTCAGCCACTGTGGACAAGAGGATGACAGCTGTTCATGCCAAGTGTGCAGGGGGTGGTTTTTTATATAATTCACCCGTTTAAATTATATTAACGCTTAATGTTATGCATGACTGACAGGTGGGTGCCCTCTCAGGAGGCTTGCCGCTAGGTGGTTCAGCCACCAGGTCTTATTCAGCCTGCCTCAGCTCCAACTCTTTGCCTACTTTTGCATTAGCCAGAGTCAGGCACTGCCAAGATAGTGATGGCCGGCGCCCACATTGAGCTTCACAACGGCTCTTCAGCAAACCCTCAGGAATGCTGAATGCAGGAGTGCTGTGCTTTGAAGCCAATTTGACATAGTGGCCAAATCATGGAATTACAACTCCCAGCTCCGTGACGTGATGCACACCGGCCCCAAAAGACTTTTTCCCATAGACTTACATTGTTAAAGAGGTCATATTATGCAAATATTCAGGTCCATAATGTAATTTAGGGGTTGTACCAGAGCAGGGTTTACATGGATGAATTTTCAAAAAACAACATATTTTTGTCATTCTGCACATTGCTGTAGCACCTCTTTTCAAGTTCCTATTGAGTTTATGGTCTCAATCGCTAGTTTCAGGTCTTTTTTAATACAGCATGATGTTCATTTAGTAAATTGTGGTCCCATTTAGAGGAAAATAGACCTTAAAGCAGAATATGCTTCAGGGCGGGATTATTTAAGTCGTTGCCATGGCAATCAGGCTCAGGAGTGATTCGTACCCACGGCACTGTGCAAATTTAAACAGTGGCGTTGAAAAGGTTATTAGGAGTTGGCGGTTCACTTTTTCTGGTGAGTACATTTAGTTTTAAGACTGTTGTTCGCTACAGAAAATTGTGAACCCTGTTAACATGACGGTTAACCTGAATTACAGATGCTAAGCAAGTTAGCTAGCTCCATACACGGCCGAAAGCGTTATTTCCATTTTGCCTGTGTGCGCACTGTAGTTCTCTACATAGAACTCCCTAGAGAGGGAGTGGTGAATGAGTAATGATTTTTGGATACAGCACTGGTAATTTTAAACCTGTACCTAATGCTTTTGGCTTCATATGCCACTGAGCAGCTTCTTTTATTACATCCATGCACTTCAGAAACCTATGGTTGACGGTCAAGGACATGATGTCCATGTTTTATACAGTCTATAGTCCACAGTGGCTGGCAGAAGCCTCTCTGCTCAACCTCTTGGCGCACTGAAATTGACTCATAGCGCCACCTGCAGTTGTGGGGAGCAAATTACTCAAGGCATTTGTGAGAAAATCCTCAGTACAATTAATCAATCAGTGTTTGTTAGTGATAGTAGTGCATTTGTAAAACATGTTTTTCTTTTGTTTGTTAGGTTATGGAAATTAGCTTCATAAGAAAAGAAAGGTGAATACTGGCAAGAGAGGGAAAACAAACCATGGTCCAGATGTGCACACGCACTGTTTTTGTCACATTTAAAAAGACATTTTTATGCCTGATTGTGTTTAAGACGTCTAAATCTAAATAAATGAATAATCAGCACAAGTGCAACCATCATTACACAAGACCATTATGCACCGTTGGATATTTACCTGAGACTCGTAGGGCAAGAAGGCGATGTTGATCTCCGTCAGAGTCTTGATGGTTTTGGAAGCGCGGCTCTTCACCAGCTCGTTGAACAGAGGATCAGGGCAGGCTGTAAATTGTAAATTAAATAGAATTAAAATCTAGGCATTTTTACGCATAGAGTTCCAATAACATCTTAAAATATGTTGTTTTTTTAAGGAACATTTGGTCATATTCGTGGGTAAAAACACCACTGAGTTTGCATTGTTGTTGGTGACATATTTCATTGACTGATGAAGTTCGTTAGAAACATGTTTACCTGCATTTTCTTAAGCATTCATCAAGTAACCTTTTTGACAGACAAGATTAGGGGATTCTCATCAACAACAAATCCATCAATTGACAGGATGTAGCGGCAGATTCTATGAGCACCAGCTCACATTACAAAGTCATTTCTCACTCACATTTTCAATGAAGATAACTGTAGCTGTGCAATGCAATACAAGAATACTAAAAACTAAAACAGCTTCAAAATATGCCTTTTGGCCTACATAAAATAAAAAATGAGAGAAAACATCAATTCAAAAAAACAAAAATGGACAATGTGAGGACATGTGTGTACTGTTCATTCATCAAACTAACCAATTTAATTAAAGATGCACTCCCTGTTTTTGTTACATCTAATTACATACCCATTTCCTCCCTGCTGACTATTGATGTTTTGAAAGATAACTGTGAACTTACAAATCACTGTGAGCTGGGAGGAAACTGGGGGGATCTGAGGACACTATTGTGGGCTCTAACAAATTGTTGTGCATTCAAATATATAAAAACAAGACAAGAAAGCAGTTTATCTTTGAAAAACAATGTTAGAAGGGGTCTTGAAAACAGCACTACCAAAGAAAACAATACAATAACACACTCAACAAAGTGCACAACTAAGCAAAGCAAAAAGCATATAACAAATAATCACAATTGTTAAAAGTGTATGTAGATAAAATGTACGGAAGCCCTAAGCCATTGATTCAAATATTTTTTTTACTTCGTTTTCCGGTGATAACGGGATAATTATCTCATGATCTCGAGATAACAAACCATAACTGAAAACAAGGGTCAGCAGGTGCGTTTCTTTAAGATAATTTTGTAACAATTGGCTGAATCAGTAGTTAGCTCAGTTGGTAGAGTGCAGGACTTGCATTCCAAGGATTGCAGGTTTAGCCCCTGTTCTCTGCAAAAAAAGTTTATTAAATATATTTATTGTTTTTGAATCATTCTGTTTCAAAGTTGTTATGAAGAGATTCAGGGGAATCCAATCACACATTTCCCAGAGCTATTTCAAAGGTTTGTCAGGAAATGTACAGTTAAATAGATTCCCCTGAATGAGAAGCGGATGAATTTCCTCTGCCTGGGAATGATGGGGTGATGAGTCCATAGGTTGATCAATGTGAACCAAGCGTACATTCCAGCACGTGATTAATTGTGAGCATGTGAATCAGTCATCTTCATAAGAACTTTGTTTAAGAGGAATATAAAAAAAGATTTTTTTAAAAGATGAGCGTTCCATGAAGATCAAACTCATAACCTTAAGACTACAAGTCTTGTGCCTTACCAACAGAACTAATCAATGACACAGAAACTACCTTGAAATTACCTTTAAGAAACATTCTTGGCAACCCCTGCGTTAAACTACCGTTTTGCTATCAAAATGAAAGAGATGAAAATGATCCCGTTACCACAAGAAAACAACAGTCGTTATCTCGAGATCAGAAGATAATTATCCCGTTATCATGGGAAAACGGAGTAAAATAAAGATATGAATCAATGGCCGCTTAGGGCTTCTGTAGATATGGATTCTGCAACACAAATACGTTTTAGAACACAAATAGTGTATTTCATACAGTGATGTTGAAGCAAGTCACGTTTATACTCACAGTCAGTAAAGAAAACATGGGCTGCCTTGTATTTAGTTGAATGAGGGTCTTTAAAGTCTGCGATGAGGGTTTGGACAGACTAAGCAGAGAAACAGAATCAATCAGTGCATTAGACTGTAGAGTTCACTTGAGTGTGTGGACTACAGTTTGTATTAGTGTGTACAATCAGTGTGTGCTTTATTGCTAGGATGGTTTGATCAAAATGATGCTGCCAAAGCAGATTGACTTGAGCTAAATTAACAAATGACCACAGGAAGTAACATATTTGCTCAACACGTCGTGCAAATAAAGCTGAAAAAAAGACTCAAAGAGACCAAAGAGAGCAAGATCAAAAGAAATATTTATTGGTGGGGGGGTGTAATAATGCCATTAAAGTAGCAAAATATGGGAAACCAACACTTGAAAACACATGCTGAGCTGTTTAAAATGTGACTCCTCTTTTTATGTTTTAGATTTTTTCTTCTAAGTCATGTTATCAGACTGTGTAACATTTTATTTTCTGATGATTAATTTGTCCTCTGGCATTATAGTATACTATTTAGTAATGTGCAAATAATTTGTGTACTTTTCTATCTTAAGAAAATCAGTATTACTTATTATATTTTTGGTACATTGTTGGCCTTTGGAAATACTGCACTTATTAATTATGGTATTGACAACAAAGCTAATTTGAATTGGAAGGAGGGAGAGTGAGAGAAAGAGCGAGAGAGAGCATGCTTACCTTCTCTGTGGGTGTAATCAGGTAAATGGCCTCCAGGCTGGGAAGAGGCTCTCGTCGCTTGAGGATGTCCTCCACAACTAGAGAGGCAGAAACAGACATGTACACGGTTACAGAAGCACATGCACAAACAAACAGACAAAAGAGAAATGTTAGTTGTGACCATCGTTTCTTACTGG
The DNA here is from genome assembly GCF_014851395.1 of Micropterus salmoides. Taxonomy (NCBI): domain Eukaryota; kingdom Metazoa; phylum Chordata; class Actinopteri; order Centrarchiformes; family Centrarchidae; genus Micropterus; species Micropterus salmoides. The sequence goes on along the minus strand of NW_024041151.1, from coordinate 25,670,429 downwards.
TGATGCCCTCTGTCATGATATCTGTCATCTTACAGCAGGACGACAACATCCTCATGCTCAGTTGGTCCACAATAAGCGCCTGGAAACATTAAATACAACAGTAACTATACAAACAGTTTATTACTCACATTATTTGTTGCTAACAATAAAACTGTCTCATTAGTGATTGAGGCTTATTCAGTCACTCCCTAAATCTAGGCTTTAACTCTTTTCTTGTGGTCTTAGTTATTGTAGCTTGTCTAACGTGCACTATTGTGATCCAAAGACTTGAGCAAGAATCTATTTTTCTTCCACCTAAAAGATGTACTCTCATATGTTTTATGCATAGTTTGTGTCTTTATTTTGCTTTTTTCCTGTGTTTTAATATAATTTAGACAATTCCTAGCAAATTTGATTGATTGGATTATGTGGAACACAGCTGCACGGTCCTCAAATCATTATTCAAGACTGATTCAAGGGCATCAAAAATATTTGACTAATAGATTATTTGGCTGTGCGTTGCTCCACTCATACTCACTTACAGAAATGAGTAATGCTTGAATTGAGCCAGTACTTACTGGCACAGAGATTTGTGTCCAACTCTATACTGTTAATACTCAACACTGTGATTTTCCAAACAAAAGGTATACAGGATGTGATCAACATATGAATTGGGTTAATCAGCTCAGTTTTCTCCTCAAACTAGGGATGCACCGAAAATTCTTGGCCTAAGTTGAAACCGAATATATTGAAAAAAAACTTTTCCGAATACCGAACAAGTACATTCTCATTTTTGCCTTTTTTTTACCATTGCATATGTGATTTTTGTTGCAGTGTTTCCCACAGGATTTGGAGAGACCGTTTAGTGGATTTACCATAAAGCCTTAAATACATGTGCACTCGTAATTTAGGTGTGGCTACCTTAACCGTCTTCTCAGAAAGGAGTGACAGAAACACTCAAAGCGGGTCAGACCGTTTTCTGCCTTTTGTAAGAAGTCAGCCACAGATGGAGTGGATGTGCTAGGAGACAATTCAGTAGAACAGTGTCTGCAAACAGCAACTTCTTTCTCAGGCACTTTAAATGCTTCCAAAATGCTGACATGTCAACATAACTGTTTGGTAAAATTTGTGTTATCTAAACTAGGGCTGCAACTGAAAGTTACTTTCATTGGTAATTATGAAATGTCCTAAAGCCCAAGATGCCCGAAGTCCAAAGATGTAATTCCCAAACTCCCAAATATATATATATATACTATCATAGAAATCCAGCAAATATTCTGAGAAGCTGGAGCAAGTGCTTGTTTGACCTTTTTGGTTACTTGAAGGATTAATCGATTATCACAATTGTTGCCAATAAATGTTTTTGTTGATTGACTAATTATTTAATTGACTGTTTGTTTTACCTCTAATCTTGACGCACAGGTTTAAGCAAATTATTATCTAAATCCTGGACAGTGGGGGGAATTCTGTATCAGCCAGTCATAAAGCAGTTGCCAGTAGTAAATGGGTTAGCAGTTTTTTTCAGCAGAATATCAAAACATAAATAGCTCAAATAACACAAGATATTAACTGTCTTACCAAAGTGGAGAAAAACAAGAAGAAGCTACAGGGTTTTGATTTGAACTAAGCTCTAAAATAGGTCACTTCACTAATTAGCGTGTCTGGGTGAAGATGTGTTAGTTACTCAAATATGATGATGCTGTCTTTGGTTCGTGTCTCGGCCCATCAGTGCCCCCCCCTTTCTATTAGGCCCAGAGTCTGTTATTTCAGGGTATTTTCTTCTAACTTTGAGATTCTTACCTTCCATTCTCCCTTCTTCTTCACCTTCTTGATTACATCATTCATAATCTCTGTAAAAGAAAGAAAAATAAACATTGTCAGCAATCGTCAGGAGGGACGCATGATGATCTGATGAGAAAAGATGTTTAAATACATTTTCAACAGTGAATACTCATAAACAACCCCCCCCCCCCCCCCCCCCCCCACACACACACACACACACACACACAAGGCCTCCCAGAGCTCAGTGTCTCAGTTCCCAGACATTTACATAAACACATGGGGATATGGTTAAATAAAAAGACATGTGCTCTATGCCTTTGTGTCCTGCTTGTGTTCAAGAAGCAATTTTCGTTTGCCGAGGATTGTCTTCATAGACTACTACAATCAAACTAATAATTTAATAATTTTCAGTCTCTATTGAGTAGCAAAACTGTTTTGGTCATTTCAATGAATAAGAATTAATAAAGAACAAGGAGCCAATAATGACAACGGAGGCATATCTTTATGTCCCAACTGCATATACTGATCATTAATAATGCTTTGAGTATAATCATAACAGAAAAATAAAGAAGATTATTGGATTTAGGAATGTTATAGTTCCACACTTTGATAATCACATTACAAGTCTTGATATAAGATTTCACCGTCTTTATTAACGTTTACTTTATAGTTGCAGTAGTTTAAATTAGAGAAGGAGAGTGCTTATGTTTGCAAGTTTTGGTTGTATTAGCGCATCTGACTACAAATTCCAACTCAACAAATAAAAACTACAGTGGAAACAACAGCATCATCCTGTGCCACTGGTTAACAGTAATAATGCACTTCCTTCACTGGAGGACAACAACATGCGAAAGTCAAACATAGCCTCCAACAAGGTTAATGACCACAGCTCTGCACCAGTGGAATAAAACCACTCGATGAGGAGTGAATAAAAAACGCAGAGGCTGTCTGTCATCTCAGAGGAAAGATAATCCCATCCCACTGTGAGGTCACGGCACGATGGTCATGTTTATACCACCATACCGATATTGGCCTGATCACTGTGCCAACCATCTGCCAGCCGTACTAGGATGAATCCATTTAGGGTGAATTACTGTTTGACATCTTGCTGGATCGCTGTAAATGTAAACCGCTAAGCCCTTCGGTCCGACTACAACCACAGATACTGATGGATTACCACAGATTAACAAGGACTAGTACAAAAAAAAAGATTACAGGGCAAACATCAAATGAAGATCAGGCATGTGTTCATGTCATTCATCTTGTTTTCTGCCTACTTCACAATACAATGATACAATGAAAGAAGGATACATATATAGCATGGAAGGAAGGGTATATAGATAAGATGGAAGAAAGGGTACATAGATGGGATGGAAGGAAGGGTTTATATAGATAGGATGCAAGGAAGGATAGATATATACCAGAGGTTCTCAAACTTTGAGGGATGGTTGAAATAGGGCCACGGAGAGAGAGAAACGAGGAAAAGCTGTTTGTGTTCTGAAAACACAAAGTTAGTTATTGTAGTTTTGCCCGTGGAATTGGCACATTTATCAACACAGTTAGCTGGAGCTGTAGCAGTTGTGACACACATGCTCATGGAGGCAGACACTTCAATACCCTTAGTGGCCCTGATTGCTGCAGTTAGTAGTTATTAGTTATTTGACATACTTTAAATGGTGTCAAAATGCTGACAAATTTTAAAAATGGACACAATGGCATCATTATACTTCCTGTTTAGATCCCCCCGAGAGCATGATTGAAACTTTCCAATGATTATCTGCCAGATAGATTCATTTATAGGTGTGATAAAACCCATTAATATCTACATTTTTCATGTTACTCTGTCACCATGGGGTGTTCATTTGAGGGGCCCACAGCATCAGACTTTCAAAACTTTTCTAAAAGATGGACAAATAGATAGATGAATGAGAGAGGGGTAGACAGATAGAGTTACTGTATATAACTCAAACCCTTCAGTTTTGCATGTGAATATAGCTCAAATTTATGTTGTTGAAAAACTACAGAATGGGCCTTTAAAAGCAGCCTACGTACCATATGACTGAAGTTTGACAGGGTGAATAATGAACCACTGACAGACATCGGCCTGCACCTCCTGTGAGTCAGAGGAACTGTATCTGACCTCCTGTGGGACAGATGAACTTAGAATAGTACGAATATAATTCACACTAAATGACTGAGAGATTCCCCGACTCAGCTTCAGTCTATTTCCAGCATCGTCTGTGTCCTGTTCTGTATGCTGCTGTGTCAGCATAATGGCATATACAAACCAAAGCAACAAAACGCACATGGGTTTTTTATCTTATTAAGGACAGAGTACTTTGACTTTGGAGCTGGCGACAAATCTGTATTAAATGCTCAAAGTAACAGATGTAAAATTAAAGCTGGTTCCCTTTTATTCCTAAAAAGTCGACTTGTTTTTCATCCAGCAGCGCTCCAGGACGCAGGATGAGACACTTCTATGAACAAAGAAGCAGTGGGGATATCCGTCACTGTTTCCCCTTTCCTCTGCTGCAGCGTTTCCTCTCATGTGCTGCAGCTTTTTTCAGATAAAAGCAACTCTAGTCACTGTCAAGTCAAGTGAATGCATTTTTTTATGATTTTCTTAAGTTTCAAGATGTCACACTTATGTTCTCCAAGAAATGTTGATTGATGTTGATTAAAAATGTATCTTTCAAAAGGCTACATTCACACTGCATACTGTATTAAATCCTCCTCTAAAGGTGAACACAACACAATGTTTGCAATCCCTGTTGGTCAGTGAAGGCATACAGTTGAGAATTTAACTTAATATTTTATTGGTACACATATGTGTGAAAAGAATGTCGGCTAGCAAGCAAAGTTGAAGCTTTACTATGCAAAATTTTAACATGAACAATGAATCAGATGATCAAAAAGTGCCACTTGTAATGACAAACCCACTGAGAATTATGACCCGACCCACTTTAGCATCTTTTAGCTCAGTGATCTAGTTTTCTTGTTAACCCCACAGCTGTTTTCAGCAAATAAGCTCTGATAAACTCACTGTACACAAACCTGTCCAGCACCAAATGGCAGAAAGATAAAGCTGGTGACTAGCTGTTAGCAGTTAGCAGCTAAATAGACAGGTATTTTTTTCAGGAGTTGGTAGAGACCAAACCAGAGCTAAAAGGAGAGTGAGAGTGTGTTTTTTTCATCATGTGGACACAAACACGGATCCAAATGAATCCTAGTGTTGCTCAATGTTAGCTGAATTTATGCTCAGCTTGCTCCACAACCCCCACATGGTTAAACAAAAAATGAATGCAGCTTTAAGGTGAATCATTTTCGGAACAAAAAAGCCCCTACACACCCACACAGGTGTTTCCACTTAATCTACCTATTATATCTCAGGACTGTGTGATCATGTACAAATGACACTTGATCTCTCTGACTCTGTTAACGTCATTGTATCTGTTTGGGTGGGACATAGTTTTATCATTCTTGGGTGCATGGCGTTTAGTGACCTCAACATACAATAGCTCTGCCTAACATCAACCGGAGTAAAGAAAATAGCAACCTGAATTTCACATCATTTTGTCTGTATAGTATAAACTAGACTGTTTAAATAATGTGCAACTGCAGTAATCGTATGAAATCTGCCACCCAAACTATTTTACTTTTTGTCTTCAGAAAAGAGTTAAGATTAAAACGATCATTTTTATATTTAGATATCTAGTAAGTAACGGAAATGTTTTAAGGGTGAATAGGATAGAAAACTATTATAACACTACATTTCAACAGCTACTCCCTCACTCCTCTCTGTGTTGTCCATCACTGAGTCATGTAAATAACATGTTGATGATAAAACTTTGACAAAGTGGACACCCTCCTAACTGACGACTTCATGAGAATGAAGGTTAAATCAAAACTATGTCAGGAGGAGACAGCACTGTGGATCTTTCCTTTCTGACCTCCTGATCCAAGCACAACAGTACAGAAAGCACCAGCCAGACAGAAGGGAAGGAACCTGAAAAAACACAGCGCAACAGCTGTGTCAACCAAACAGACAGAGTGGCGCAGACACACACACACTGCTTAGAAGCCTCATAATCTTACTCACATCCAGTTTAACAGGATACACATCCTCACGCAGAGCAAGGCAGAAAACGAAGACAGACCAAAGGCACAAAATGTTGTAGTCAAACCATAAAAACTGAACATATTAATTAACAACTGCAGCCAAAGAAAATAGAAGAGCAGGATTTCTTTTAACAAAATGTCTGGTCAATCTTCCCTTTGATGAATAGAAGAATAAACTTGACGAGCCTCAGTTGTCCTTACTGTGTTTACTAAAACACAAATCAAAATGAAGATCTTGGTACAGCTTGCATACATGGACACATTCAACACCAAAAACTTAAACTCTTCATACACTTGTTTCAGCTTTAGATGGTACTATGAATAAGGAAGTGGTAGACAACGTGTCTGTGACTGACAGCCAAGAATAGATCACACCCATGCTTATTATGTAGGTGAAGTCAAGGTCTTCAGCTTATCTTTACCTCCAAGCATGCAAAGCCTCCCAGCATGCCAAGTCTGAAGGACTAAGGGATGCTTCTCAGATTAATTATTGCATCATTGCATAACTTAAACACTCCTTCATACCCATCACCCTCTGTGGCCATTTTACCCAAATGACGATATTAGCCACAATAAGAAGCAGTGTGTGTGCTTCACGATATTGCTGATTGAGTTGATGCACACACAGGCCTGACTCTACATATTATGCAGCAGTGAAGAGCTGACAGTTTCTTCCTTTGCCTTGTGGTTCTCCCCCCTTCAGGGACTTTCACCTATGAGCACATGACCCATTTTTTCTCTGGATCTCAGCTTCACAGCAGCATCTCTCCCGAGAGAATCTGACACTGCCGATCTTAAAGAGACAGGCCGACATTTCAGCAGGGCTCGCCCAGCCTTCACCACCCTTCAGCTCAGAGACTTTTTATTTAAATTATTTGTCAAAAAAAAACAAAGCCTCACTTCCAGCATTGTAAAAAAATAAATAAGCCATTGACAAAAACAAAAATAAAGAACACAGATCTCTATCATAGTCCATCAATAGAACTATGCATGATCAGGTGTTATAGCAACATAGTAAAAACTGTAACAGATATAATGGAGGCAATTAACAGTGGCATTTCAACAAAGATGAACTCAATTAAAATGCTCGTCAGTTGCATCCCTTGTTTGATCCAACTGTGCTAGTAGCCAATTCAACTCATGGTGAGGTTAATTTCCCCAGTGAGAGTTAAAATTAAATTGATTCAAAAATGTAAACAAGACATAAAGACTGCATGAGGGTAACAATCTTGAAACCCAGAGCTAGTCTACTTTCATGGCCTGATATTGCTGGCCTGCAGTTGCATAACACCCTAACCAGCCAAAACCAGCACAAGTTGGTTGGAAGAAAAGCAGAAGAGGATCCAACATCCATCCAATCAGAGGTCAGAGGTCACGCAGGTTAAGGAGAGGTGCAGGTCACACAGTCACAACAGGAAATGGACTGATGCGAGGACAATTTTCCCATGACCTGCACAGATGAGTGATGGGAGTTGATGTACAGGAGGACCCAATCAGACACAAGCACAGATATGCTCAGCAGGTCTGTAGATCTGTAAAGTATTTTAATGATAGGGGACTGATCTCTGGCGACTGTGTTTGCAGTGTGTTGACTAATTCTCATGCACACCACAACAGAGTAGGCATGGGTTTTTTAATATTTTCCACGGCGGTGGGTCTAGCAGTGCCAGCTGAAGGTGTGGAGCATCAGTCAACCCTGGTGTGATAATACAAAAAAAATCAACACATTAACATGCTTTTAACGTCTCAGGACACCAGATTATTACCTGCTGAGACAGAAACATTTTGTGTGTAAAGGCCAGCAGTTCATTTGTTGCGCTTTGTACATACTGTATCGACATAATATTTCTTCACTTTGTATCATTGCACTACTCTTCACAGTTCAATCAAACTACTGCATTTATTTCACATACAAAGCCTTTAAAATGCTGCACAGAA
>NW_024041151.1:25493848-25662111 GCF_014851395.1 Micropterus salmoides | reverse complement strand
TTGATACATTATAATATACAAAATATTAATTATAGCCAATGAAACCAAATAAGCTGACTTAAAGCCAAGCATCAGAGGTTTCATCCGCATCTGTGCAGCTTTCCTCTGACTAACCTATATGTGTCTAATATGAACCTCAGTGCTGGGTCTGTCGGGGAAGGACAGCCAATGAGGCAGATCAGTTTGAATGGAAGAGGATTTGATGCTGAATCAATACAGGCCAGAAACTTCCACACAGGCAGGAGTGTATTGATTAGTGGGGCTCAGTGTGGCTTCATCACACCCTCATAGACAACCACGCACACACACACACACGCAAGGAAGGAAACATTTCAGCAGTCTTTTACAAATTTTTTTACTCAATATTTAATTTATAAATTTTCATCCCTGTGACTGCAGGTAATTTTATGAATCCAATAATTTCATGAGATTCAAAGAGTCAAAATGTGTAAACATCTATCGTCAATTTCTAAAAAGTTCTAATTATTAGATGCTCCTGCCCAGTTTTAACTCCTCTATAGATGTTGTTCCTCATTAAAATTATATAAGAGTTAGTGAATGTCTGAGCTCTTATCATGCCTCCTATCCTGCAACGAGATCTGTACACGGCTCACTAACCTGCCACTCTTCAGTATCACCTCCTGCCCTCAATTTATATCAAGTATTGATCGGTTAGATCATCTCCCTTCCCAAATTACTATTGATCTAATCATCATTTCTGGCTTTTAGTTTGAAATGGGATGCTACTATACAATGAGATGGAACACTGTGTGCATATATGTGTATGTGTGTGTGGTGTGTGTGTGGTGTGTGTTTGTGTGTACCTGACTGCAGTGGTGCTGAAGGAGGCAGAGGAGCGGGTGGAGATGTAGGGGTAGTGCTTGGTGTCCAGTTATCCTCAATAGCATCCTTCGTGGGGGTCAAAAAGACAAAACAGATCTTTGACAGCAATACTGTCCGCCTTCACCACGCACACAAACACACATCAATAGGGGCTTCACAGTTGTGTCATGTCTCTTAGCAACCATGTGTGGCTCCTCATGAGAGGTCCATTGGAGAATTGGCCTTGCACAAATAAGGGGCTAAATATAGCTGATGATAACCAGGCTGGAAAATCAGATATTTGACTAAGGTTGTATAAATGTTGGGTGTACATCAACTGAAAAGCAAACAATTTGTTAGCCTAAAATTGTTCGTTGTTTTTAGATCCACAATTTAGGTGTGCTTGAAGAAGAAAAGAAACACACCTACTGCAAGGATGTTTTTTAACTATAAAGAAGAGAACCTCCAATATAGCTGCTGGACAGCAGGTTAAAACCCTATTTGTCTTAAAAACACACACAAATTAAATGTACAGTACTGTTTAAGGCAGGTGTGGAAAGTGCTGTAAAGTAAAAAAATTTTCAACCCTAACCTAGTTAATAGGTATTTATAGATAGATTTATCAATTAGTGAGAGACAGAAGAAAAATCTAATTATTAAATCAAATCATAATTATATACTGTATACAATATTTGGTATGACCACCCTTGCTTAAAAACAGCATCATTCTTAAAGGCACACTTGCACATAGTTTTTGTTAGAACTTGGCAGGTAGGTTGACATTGGAGAACTATCCACAGTTTCACGCAGCTCAGCTGCTTCTCTCTTTTCATGTAATCCCAGACAGACTCAATGATGTTGAGATCATGGCTCTGTGGGAGCCATACCACCATTTCCAAGACTCCTTTGAACTGAAAATAGTTCCAACGATTTTCACTGTATGTTTGGGGTTGTTGTCATGCTGCAGAATAAATTTGGGGCCAATCAGATGCCTCCATGGTGGTATTGCATGATGAATAAGTATCTGCCTGTACTAATCCTCAACTGCGTTCCAGAAATGCAGCACCAAACTTGCAATGAACCTCCACCATATTTGTGTATTGCCTGCAGACACTCATTGTATACCACTCTCCAGCCCTTCACTGAACAACCTGCCTTCTACAGCCAAATATTTCACATATTACTTATCAGTCCAGAGCAACAAACTGCCATTTTTCTCCAGCCCAGTTTCTGTGTACTGTGCATAGGTAAGTCGCTTGCCTTGTTTGTCAGAGGTATGGCTTTTTGGCCGCAAGTCTTTGATGAAGGCCACTTCTGACCTCCGGACAGTAGATGGGTGTAACAGGGTCCCATTGTTTTCTTCAGCTCTGAGCTGATGGCACTGCTCGACATCTTCTGATTGTAAAGGGATGATATGTTTTCTTCTGCTGCAGTCAGTTTCTTTGGGCGACCACTTTTCTACGTTCCGTAATGTTGCACGTTTCTTTGCTTCTTCAAAAGATCTTTGACAGCACATCTGAAAACCCCTGTCTGCCTTGGAGAGACCTTGCTGATGCAATATAACTACCTTGTGTCTTGCTGCTGTGCTCAGTCGCCATGGTGTACGACTTTACACAACCTCACCTTGTTAGCTGAGTTTGGCTGTTCCTCACCCAGTTAGATTCCTCTACACATCTGTTTCTGTTTCAGGTAATGTGTGTTTCAACCTACATATTGAATTGGTGATCATTAGCACCTGTTTGGTATAACTGTTTAATCATACACCTGACAGTTCGCCTAAATGTCTGACTTTGAGCAAGTTTAACTAGAAGGACAGATACTGTTTTAAAGGCAAACATTGATTTGATTAGATTTGTTTGTTCACTCACTTTGCATTTGTTTATTAATAATACAATCTATAAACATGTCTTTGAACCCAACTTTACAGCATTTTTTCCACACTGTCTTTTGCGCAATATGTATATGACTAAAGAAATAGCCCTTCAAACACCTCCATGATGTCCTTGACCAGTGGTGTCCAGCGGGACAGCTGATAGGTCTGTTCGCTCACACGCTCCTTCCTGTCCAGCTTCTTTCCTCTGCGGAGGGTGGACTAAAAGACAGAGACAAGACTTGAAAGAGAGAATGTGTATAAAAGGACAAAGCATTGGTGACCACAATCACCTGTAGGTCTTTCATATTGTCTGGCAAGATTTCATCCTTGCACACTGAACGAGGAGAGGATATTGTACAGACATTGCAAATAAAGGTGAGTGAGAGGTACAGGAGTGCAGACTCATAGTGCACATCAATCCCAACGAGATGATAGAAAGCAGACGGCGACACTGACGGCGGAGAGAGAGAAGAAAAGAAATAAAAAGAGGAGCGGCACCCAGGGAGGACCTTACATCTGTGACGATGGGGACCCAGGTGAGCCATGTTGGTGATGATCTCACTGTCCTCAGGGGGGATCTGAGCATGCTGGATCAACTTGTTCAGGTTCTCCTCCGTAATGCCTGAACACACCACACACACACACACAGCAACTTGCAACTGAAAAACATGTATGTTTACATTTAATATGTTGAGTTTGTTCTGGGATGGAGGGAAATTCATGTTTTGTAACTTGAGTGCAAAAATAAAATCGTTATATTAAAACTCAAATCTTGTAATAAACAGGAAGTATAAAATATACCTTTGAACAGCTTATTATTAGGTTATGTCTGACCTAAGAACTAACTTACTAAAGCTTTAGTCAGTGACAAGAAAATCTAGAAATTATTATAATGTTCAAGTTTTAACTGTGCAGTGAAATATCTGGCTAATGTCCCTGTACAATTCTGTACAACAGGTCCTATGTATTGTAATGTAATTCTAATACTCGCAAGTCTGAGATGATATTTAAAAGGGTGATCAGAACAGCTGAAGCAACAATAAAGAGTGCAAATAATTTAAACAAGCAATAAAAACCATGTAAAACAAAAAAACAAAGTTTAGCAGTTTTTACAAGATTTAGATTTGATTTCTTACCATTCTTGAGAAAAATGTAGAGCAGGATGATGCGGATCTTGTCATGTGCTGACGTTGGCATCCAGCAGGATGGGCACGATAGCTCTCATGGGGTCTTTGATCTTCTCTCCTCAGCGTCTGTGCCCATAGCCAGATCCTGTAACACAGAGCGCAGGTATCATATGTTTGTCATTTAAAACCCCTGGAATAACATTTCAAGGGATTATAAAAGCATTTTAATGACTGGAGACTTCAGAAAGCCCTGTTATCCCCCGCTTTCCTCTGTCTCTGCCTTCTCACCTGTTCCACACGGCACAGTTTGTCCACTGTTCCCTGGTAATGCTTCATACAGTCCTCAGCCAGCTGCAGATGAGTGGAGTACTGAAAAACACAAAACACGCAGGTTCAGCATACACATTTCTGGAAAACTCTCCCTCTCTCACACACACACACACACACCTTGCTGAGCTCCTTTTGGTACTGAGGCATCTTCTTCAGCATCTGGGACAGGTCCCTCATTGTGGTCTGAAAACAAAAACAAAAGCTAAAAGTGTGATGATGTCAACATCAGGGCAAGATATAATAAAATAGACATCGAAATTATTAATATCGGACCATATTTATGTTGGATTTTCTAATGGCAGAACAACCAGTTGGCCACTCAACACTTGAAGAGTTTAGTTAGAAAAGTAATTTATTCTATTTGGAAATAGAAAACATAAAGCTGTTCCTATTTGAAGTCTTGATCAACTAGATTTGATTGAATCTAATAATTATGAATTATAATCCTGTTTGTCCTTTTTGCTACAAATGTCAAAAGAAACAAAAGATAGAAACAAGACTTTTAATTTCTACTGCCAAATGATGCTGACAAAAGTTTTTTAATTAATTAAATTAAATACTGTTTACATTTTCTGAAAAGATTTTACATGTTGGGAAATAGTTTGCTTTCTTGCAGAGAGTTAGATGTACCTCTCATGTCTTTATGTTAAATGTGAAGCTACAGCCAGTAGTGAGTTATCTTAAAGACTGGAAGCAGGGGGAAACAGCTAGCCTGGCTGTGTCCAAACATAATCTGCCTACCAGCACCTCTAAAGCTCACTATACTAATATTATCTCATTTATTTAATCCATCCCCAAAAATGTAAAAACAAGTGGTGGTTTTACCAGGATAGCTTCCAGTCTTATGCTAAGCTAGCCTAACCACCTGCTGATTTCAGCTTCATATTTAATGGACAGACATGGTGGTATCGACCTTCTTATTTAACTCTCAGCAAGACAATGAATAAGCGTATTTCGCCAAGATATAAAACTGTTTCTTTAAAATGAGCAGTTGATCACTTCGCACCACATCTTGTCAATACTGTATGTTCAGACTATACACATCATCTAATCAACATTTTCTGTTGCAGCTCCCTCTTCACCTTCTCCCCAGTGTTCATCCGCTTGCTGGCAGAAAACTCCTTCAACTGGCGTGTCACTTCCCTAATGACAAAACACAAACAGCAAGGAGGAGCAGCAACACATGAGAGAAAGGTCGTCATAGCGCTTAATTCAGTATTCAAAGACTGAGTGAAGAGATATACAAGAGTATGAAAACAAGTACTCACTGGGACACCTCCGCTATGTGTTTGTGTCTCAGGCTCACCCACAGGTCATCGTCTTCATGCAGCAGAACCTCCTTCTCACGAGAGTCTCCGATGCCACTCGTCTCATACCTGAAGAAAAACAAGACACATCCTGACTGAAACTAATTTAGGTCCACATTTGTGATTGAAGCTGATATGAATATCTTGTCCGAGTTTTAACCAACACCTTAATTAAAATTGAAACATAGCCCTCACAAGTAATCATTTTTCTGTTTTGTCATTTGTGTTTTTCATACTTGTACACATCGTTTTCGATGGGCAAGAGGTCGTAGCCCATGGCCTGGAAGGTGAGTTCATGCAGGACAGGAGAGACGGGTCAAACGCCCTGTCCAGGATGATCAGCTGTGAGCGAGCCTTATCTGGACCCTACAGAGAGAAGGACAAACAGATACAGGAATAAAAGGTATAGCTATAAGATATAAAAACGTACAACATGTCTTACATAATACATGTGATAAGTACATTCTCAGTAACAGACAACAGGTAAAAACAAAGCAGGAATATATGGCGACAAAAAAAGTATTCTCCTGAGCTTACCTCTCCCATAGTGGGGTCATCAGCCTTGTAGGCGTCCAGTTTGTCCTGAACCAGTTGGGCCAGGGTGGCATTGTCCTTGTACTCGCTAACAGAATGACAGACAGGTGGATGGACGGATATTGGACACAAAGATACACATTCAAGCAAGCAGATGAGCGAAAACATAAAGAAAAGACAGAAAAAAACATTTTGATAACCAATACTTTTGGAAGCATTTGAGTGGCAGGCAGGTGTGTAAGACCTCTGTCCCTGCTGCAGTTCCCAAAAGGACACAGATCTCAAAGGGGGGAAACATTCATTTAAGCAAATATGCTGAATCAGTGCTCTAATAATTACATTTAATTACTTTTTTTAATTGATTGAGGTCTGTCAAGTAGTGAGAATGGACAGAGAGAGCTGAGCAGTGTAGACAGATAAGGGCAGGGATTACAGCTGAACAGATAATAAGTCAGCCACCGTTAAGATGACCCATCGCGGCCGCTGTAGTTTTGATGTCTCCTGAGCTCGATATGAAAAGAAATGTGGTCTTTCAAATTTTCACACTTAGTAGTTCGACAAATGCAGGCCAACATCTTCACTGTAGCGCCCATGGTTAGCTTTAACACCTGATCTGTCCAAATATTTCCTTGACTTCTAAAATGCCCACTGCCGCTCACCCTCGGTATCTGACGGCAGGGTACTCCTTCAGGGTGGCGCAGAGCGTGGCCAGCTGCTCGGCCAGCCTCTCCATCACCGGGTTCTTCAGCTGGGTCTTATGTGGGCTGTAGAAACTGTGGAAGGCGTCTGCATTGTCCAGAGAGTACACCTGAACACACAAACATGCACACAGCGTAAACATTGCCTCAGCAAAACAGTTTCTTACCTACCTACTTTTGTTGATTTGATCTTTTCCACCTTCCAACATCCTTTTTTTACTTAATGTGCACAGTCTTTGTCTCAAAGAGTTGCTGCTGCTGACTGAAACCCTTTGTGTTTTTAAATTCATGAACAGATTCCACCATATAAAGACTAATTATTGATCTGAACAGAGTTTCAGCATCATGTAGAAACATGAACTGCTCTGTGTAAAATGCAGCAGGACACAGTGCACAGACAGCATGTTATCTTGCTGTATTAAATACAAGCTGGAGGTCTTGTGATGATATCAAACATAGCTGATTTACATATTCTCTCCTCTTCTGTTATCTTCTCTCCTTTGTGTTTATCCTCCTTGTCTTATCTCTCCTGCCGTTTCCTCTTGTTTCCTCTCCTTCTCTCGTGTCCTCATCCTCCTCGCGGTCCTCTCATCTCCTTTCTAAACCTCTTCTTTCCTCTCCTTTTTGTTTCCTTGTTTCATCACCTGCCACCAATTCTCTTCTGTCCTCTCACCTCGTCTCCTGTTTAATTTCCTTGTTCCTCCCATCTCCTTTCCTCTTCCTGTGTCTCCTTATCTTTTCTACTCTTCTACTTTCCTCATCTGCCCTGTTTCCACTACATCCCTCCTCTTTCCTCTTTCATTTGTTTGTTTCCTATCCTCTCATTTCTTTTTGCCTCTTGTCCTCTTGTCCTCTTGTTTTGTCTCCTCTACTCTCCTGTCCTTGTTTCCTCCCCTTTTCTCATACATGCATCACACCACTCCCTCCTCCCACCCCATCTGTCCACGGTCACATGCTGCTCTGCAGAAGCGTCCCTTTGTTAGCCCGTTTACCATTGGCTACCACTTGCTGTGTGGATCCTGACTCATCCAATGGGGCGAGCGTATCAGCCTGTGGGCGGGGCAATGAGGCAGCACATAGCCTGGAGCAGAAAACCACTGACTCTGAATTAATCATAGTAGACAGGAGGGGAGTAAAGCATTGTGGGCCAAACAGCATCTTTATGAGAGAGAGAAGGATGGGCAGAAGGAGAGATGTGGAACATAGAAGGAGAGGAGGGGGGAGTGGAGGACGGGGAAAATTAAGAAAAATATGGTTGGAGGAAGGGAAAGAATAAATATAAATAGGAAGAAAAAATGAAAAGCTTGATGAGAGCCGTGAGCAGAGAGAGCACAAGCAACATATAAAAGAAAGGATGGAGAAATGGCGAGATAGAAAAAAGAGAAAACAGGAGGAGGAAAAACATGATGGAGGTAGGAATTTGGAAATATAGCAAAGGTGGAGAAGCAATGTGACAAATGTGAGTCTTTTTGGAACAATCTGGCAGTAAACAGAGTGACTGGTGAGTCAGCAGCATTATGCCAAGAGAGGGTTTTTGTGTTTCTCTCTCCTCCCTCCATCTCTTTCTATCCATCCCTGACTCAAACAACCAGTAACCTCGCTGTTACTATTCCTGTCTGTGTCCTTTCAGCATCTCTGTCCTACCACCTGTCTTTATCGATTTCCCGCTGCATTTCTTTGTCTCTGGTTTTTGCTAGCAAACAATAAATGTGAATCAACTTTCATTCATTTCCTGCTAAGAGGAGAAAATATGGAGCTAATTTTCTGCCAAGGCTTAAACAATCAAAACATGTTTTAAAAATGCCCTACGATTCACTTACAAACACAGTGTGGTTTGCAAAAACAAATAAAACATTAACAGACATGCATTTTGTTGTGGAAATATTTCACATAGTTCTAATACATCATGCTTCAGAAACAAGTACAGTCTTATGAGTACAAAAATATATATCCTACAAAGACAAGATAGTATCATGTGGCATTTGGCACAATGTTTCCGCTGTGATTGTGCTAAGGAGTTTCTTACAAATGTCCTAGTAATTCGGCAAACAGCAGGTGGCACTCTGAGTCAATTTAACTGCCAGGGGGGTTGAGCAGAGCAGAGGAGGGCAGATTGAACCGCCGCTGTCAGCCACTGTGGACAAGAGGATGACAGCTGTTCATGCCAAGTGTGCAGGGGGTGGTTTTTTATATAATTCACCCGTTTAAATTATATTAACGCTTAATGTTATGCATGACTGACAGGTGGGTGCCCTCTCAGGAGGCTTGCCGCTAGGTGGTTCAGCCACCAGGTCTTATTCAGCCTGCCTCAGCTCCAACTCTTTGCCTACTTTTGCATTAGCCAGAGTCAGGCACTGCCAAGATAGTGATGGCCGGCGCCCACATTGAGCTTCACAACGGCTCTTCAGCAAACCCTCAGGAATGCTGAATGCAGGAGTGCTGTGCTTTGAAGCCAATTTGACATAGTGGCCAAATCATGGAATTACAACTCCCAGCTCCGTGACGTGATGCACACCGGCCCCAAAAGACTTTTTCCCATAGACTTACATTGTTAAAGAGGTCATATTATGCAAATATTCAGGTCCATAATGTAATTTAGGGGTTGTACCAGAGCAGGTTTACATGGATGAATTTTCAAAAAACAACATATTTTTGTCATTCTGCACATTGCTGTAGCACCTCTTTTCAAGTTCCTATTGAGTTTATGGTCTCAATCGCTAGTTTCAGGTCTTTTTTAATACAGCATGATGTTCATTTAGTAAATTGTGGTCCCATTTAGAGGAAAATAGACCTTAAAGCAGAATATGCTTCAGGGCGGGATTATTTAAGTCGTTGCCATGGCAATCAGGCTCAGGAGTGATTCGTACCCACGGCACTGTGCAAATTTAAACAGTGGCGTTGAAAAGGTTATTAGGAGTTGGCGGTTCACTTTTTCTGGTGAGTACATTTAGTTTTAAGACTGTTGTTCGCTACAGAAAATTGTGAACCCTGTTAACATGACGGTTAACCTGAATTACAGATGCTAAGCAAGTTAGCTAGCTCCATACACGGCCGAAAGCGTTATTTCCATTTTGCCTGTGTGCGCACTGTAGTTCTCTACATAGAACTCCCTAGAGAGGGAGTGGTGAATGAGTAATGATTTTTGGATACAGCACTGGTAATTTTAAACCTGTACCTAATGCTTTTGGCTTCATATGCCACTGAGCAGCTTTCATAGAAATAGACAGAGCCCTGCCTCCAACGCTGCATCCCGTTCTTTTATTACATCCATGCACTTCAGAAACCTATGGTTGACGGTCAAGGACATGATGTCCATGTTTTATACAGTCTATAGTCCACAGTGGCTGGCAGAAGCCTCTCTGCTCAACCTCTTGGCGCACTGAAATTGACTCATAGCGCCACCTGCAGTTGTGGGGAGCAAATTACTCAAGGCATTTGTGAGAAAAAATCCTCAGTACAATTAATCAATCAGTGTTTGTTAGTGATAGTAGTGCATTTGTAAAACATGTTTTTCTTTTGTTTGTTAGGTTATGGAAATTAGCTTCATAAGAAAAGAAAGGTGAATACTGGCAAGAGAGGGAAAACAAACCATGGTCCAGATGTGCACACGCACTGTTTTTGTCACATTTAAAAAGACATTTTTATGCCTGATTGTGTTTAAGACGTCTAAATCTAAATAAATGAATAATCAGCACAAGTGCAACCATCATTACACAAGACCATTATGCACCGTTGGATATTTACCTGAGACTCGTAGGGCAAGAAGGCGATGTTGATCTCCGTCAGAGTCTTGATGGTTTTGGAAGCGCGGCTCTTCACCAGCTCGTTGAACAGAGGATCAGGGCAGGCTGTAAATTGTAAATTAAATAGAATTAAAATCTAGGCATTTTTACGCATAGAGTTCCAATAACATCTTAAAATATGTTGTTTTTTTAAGGAACATTTGGTCATATTCGTGGGTAAAAACACCACTGAGTTTGCATTGTTGTTGGTGACATATTTCATTGACTGATGAAGTTCGTTAGAAACATGTTTACCTGCATTTTCTTAAGCATTCATCAAGTAACCTTTTTGACAGACAAGATTAGGGGATTCTCATCAACAACAAATCCATCAATTGACAGGATGTAGCGGCAGATTCTATGAGCACCAGCTCACATTACAAAGTCATTTCTCACTCACATTTTCAATGAAGATAACTGTAGCTGTGCAATGCAATACAAGAATACTAAAAACTAAAACAGCTTCAAAATATGCCTTTTGGCCTACATAAAATAAAAAATGAGAGAAAACATCAATTCAAAAAAACAAAAATGGACAATGTGAGGACATGTGTGTACTGTTCATTCATCAAACTAACCAATTTAATTAAAGATGCACTCCCTGTTTTTGTTACATCTAATTACATACCCATTTCCTCCCTGCTGACTATTGATGTTTTGAAAGATAACTGTGAACTTACAAATCACTGTGAGCTGGGAGGAAACTGGGGGGATCTGAGGACACTATTGTGGGCTCTAACAAATTGTTGTGCATTCAAATATATAAAAACAAGACAAGAAAGCAGTTTATCTTTGAAAAACAATGTTAGAAGGGGTCTTGAAAACAGCACTACCAAAGAAAACAATACAATAACACACTCAACAAAGTGCACAACTAAGCAAAGCAAAAAGCATATAACAAATAATCACAATTGTTAAAAGTGTATGTAGATAAAATGTACGGAAGCCCTAAGCCATTGATTCAAATATTTTTTTTACTTCGTTTTCCGTGATAACAGGATAATTATCTCATGATCTCGAGATAACAAACCATAACTGAAACAAGGGTCAGCAGGTGCGTTTCTTTAAGATAATTTTGTAACAATTGGCTGAATCAGTAGTTAGCTCAGTTGGTAGAGTGCAGGACTTGCATTCCAAGGATTGCAGGTTCAGCCCCTGTTCTCTGCAAAAAAAGTTTATTAAATATATTTATTGTTTTTGAATCATTCTGTTTCAAAGTTGTTATGAAGAGATTCAGGGGAATCCAATCACACATTTCCCAGAGCTATTTCAAAGGTTTGTCAGGAAATGTACAGTTAAATAGATTCCCCTGAATGAGAAGCGGATGAATTTCCTCTGCCTGGGAATGATGGGGTGATGAGTCCATAGGTTGATCAATGTGAACCAAGCGTACATTCCAGCACGTGATTAATTGTGAGCATGTGAATCAGTCATCTTCATAAGAACTTTGTTTAAGAGGAATATAAAAAAAGATTTTTTTAAAAGATGAGCGTTCCATGAAGATCAAACTCATAACCTTAAGACTACAAGTCTTGTGCCTTACCAACAGAACTAATCAATGACACAGAAACTACCTTGAAATTACCTTTAAGAAACATTCTTGGCAACCCCTGCGTTAAACTACCGTTTTGCTATCAAAATGAAAGAGATGAAAATGATCCCGTTACCACAAGAAAACAACAGTCGTTATCTCGAGATCAGAAGATAATTATCCCGTTATCATGGGAAAACGGAGTAAAATAAAGATATGAATCAATGGCCGCTTAGGGCTTCTGTAGATATGGATTCTGCAACACAAATACGTTTTAGAACACAAACAGTGTATTTCATACAGTGATGTTGAAGCAAGTCACGTTTATACTCACAGTCAGTAAAGAAAACATGGGCTGCCTTGTATTTAGTTGAATGAGGGTCTTTAAAGTCTGCGATGAGGGTTTGGACAGACTAAGCAGAGAAACAGAATCAATCAGTGCATTAGACTGTAGAGTTCACTTGAGTGTGTGGACTACAGTTTGTATTAGTGTGTACAATCAGTGTGTGCTTTATTGCTAGGATGGTTTGATCAAAATGATGCTGCCAAAGCAGATTGACTTGAGCTAAATTAACAAATGACCACAGGAAGTAACATCTTTGCTCAACACGTCGTGCAAATAAAGCTGAAAAAAAGACTCAAAGAGACCAAAGAGAGCAAGATCAAAAGAAATATTTATTTGGTGGGGGGGTGTAATAATGCCATTGAAGTAGCAAAATATGGGAAACCAACACTTGAAAACACATGCTGAGCTGTTTAAAATGTGACTCCTCTTTTTATGTTTTAGATTTTTTCTTCTAAGTCATCTTATCAGACTGTGTATCATTTTATTTTCTGATGATTAATTTGTCCTCTGGCATTATAGTATACTATTTAGTAATGTGCAAATAATTTGTGTACTTTTCTATCTTAAGAAAATCAGTATTACTTATTATATTTTTGGTACATTGTTGGCCTTCTACAACTGCTTTGGAAATACTGCACTTATTAATTATGGTATTGACAACAAAGCTAATTTGAATTGGAAGGAGGGAGAGTGAGAGAAAGAGCGAGAGAGAGCATGCTTACCTTCTCTGTGGGTGTAATCAGGTAAATGGCCTCCAGGCTGGGAAGAGGCTCTCGTCGCTTGAGGATGTCCTCCACAACTAGAGAGGCAGAAACAGACATGTACACGGTTACAGAAGCACATGCACAAACAAACAGACAAAAGAGAAATGTTAGTTGTGACCATCGTTTCTTACTGGTGATGCCCTCTGTCATGATATCTGTCATCTTACAGCAGGACGACAACATCCTCATGCTCAGTTGGTCCACAATAAGCGCCTGGAAACATTAAATACAACAGTAACTATACAAACAGTTTATTACTCACATTATTCTGTCTCATTAGTGATTGAGGCTTATTCAGTCACTCCCTAAATCTAGGCTTTAACTCTTTTCTTGTGGTCTTAGTTATTGTAGCTTGTCTAACGTGCACTATTGTGATGAAAAATATTTGACTAATAGATTATTTGGCTGTGCGTTGCTCCACTCATACTCACTTACAGAAATGAGTAATGCTTGAATTGAGCCAGTACTTACTGGCACAGAGATTTGTGTCCAACTCTATACTGTTAATACTCAACACTGTGATTTTCCAAACAAAAGGTATACAGGATGTGATCAACATATGAATTGGGTTAATCAGCTCAGTTTTCTCCTCAAACTAGGGATGCACCGAAAATTCTTGGCCTAAGTTGAAACCGAATATATTGAAAAAAAACTTTTCCGAATACCGAACAAGTACATTCTCATTTTTGCCTTTTTTTTTTTACCATTGCATATGTGATTTTTGTTGCAGTGTTTCCCACAGGATTTGGAGAGACTATGGGGCAGGGTCTGAGGCCCGAGAGGGTCCAGTAAAGTAAATAACATGTGTCCATTTACTTTTAATGAACGTATGTAATATGTTTTATACTTTCTGTGAATATAATCCATTTAATCTTAATTCAATCCTTAATTTGAAAACTGGACTTTGTCACATGTGTATCCCCGATATGAGAACCATGTATGTGGTTCTCGTATCACGGAAGATGAAGACTTCACAGCCTCTCTTCAGGTAGGACTCTCATACTGCAAAACTTGTCTTTGTAAAGAGAGAAACTGACAGGATAAAGTCGCTAACCTGCCTGTCAGCTCACTCTAGTCCGTTTAGTGGATTTACCATAAAGCCTTAAATACATGTGCACTCGTAATTTAGGTGTGGCTACCTTAACCGTCTTCTCAGAAAGGAGTGACAGAAACACTCAAAGCGGGTCAGACCGTTTGTTGCCTTTTGTAAGAAGTCAGCCACAGATGGAGTGGATGTGCTAGGAGACAATTCAGTAGAACAGTGTCCGCAAACAGCAACTTCTTTCTCAGGCACTTTAAATGCTTCCAAAATGCTGACATGTCAACATAACTGTTTGGTAAAATTTGTGTTATCTAAACTAGGGCTGCAACTGAAAGTTACTTTCATTGGTAATTATGAAATGTCCTAAAGCCCAAGATGCCCGAAGTCCAAAGATGTAATTCCCAAACTCCCAAATATATATATATATACTATCATAGAAATCCAGCAAATATTCTGAGAAGCTGGAGCAAGTGCTTGTTTGACCTTTTTGGTTACTTGAAGGATTAATCGATTATCACAATTGTTGCCAATAAATGTTTTTGTTGATTGACTAATTATTTAATTGACTGCTTGTTTTACCTCTAATCTTGACGCACAGGTTTAAGCAAATTATTATCTAAATACTGGACAGTGGGGGGAATTCTGTATCAGCCAGTCATAAAGCAGTTGCCAGTAGTAAATGGGTTAGCAGTTTTTTTCAGCAGAATATCAAAACATAAATAGCTCAAATAACACAAATACACAAGATATTAACTGTCTTACCAAAGTGGAGAAAAACAAGAAGAAGCTACAGGGTTTTGATTTGAACTAAGCTCTAAAATAGGTCACTTCACTAATTAGCGTGTCTGGGTGAAGATGTGTTAGTTACTCAAATATGATGATGCTGTCTTTGGTTCGTGTCTCGGCCCTTCACATCAGTGCCCCCCCTTTCTATTAGGCCCAGAGTCTGTTATTTCAGGGTATTTTCTTCTAACTTTGAGATTCTTACCTTCCATTCTCCCTTCTTCTTCACCTTCTTGATTACATCATTCATAATCTCTGTAAAAGAAAAGAAAAATAAACATTGTCAGCAATCGTCAGGAGGGACGCATGATGATCTGATGAGAAAAGATGTTTAAATACATTTTCAACAGTGAATACTCATAAACAACCCCCCCCCCCCCCCCCCCCCACCCACACACACACACACACACACACAAGGCCTCCCAGAGCTCAGTGTCTCAGTTCCCAGACATTTACATAAACACATGGGGATATGGTTAAATAAAAAGACATGTGCTCTATGCCTTTGTGTCCTGCTTGTGTTCAAGAAGCAATTTTCGTTTGCCGAGGATTGTCTTCATAGACTACTACAATCAAACTAATAATTTAATAATTTTCAGTCTCTATTGAGTAGCAAAACTGTTTTGGTCATTTCAATGAATAAGAATTAATAAAGAACAAGGAGCCAATAATGACAACGGAGGCATATCTTTATGTCCCAACTGCATATACTGATCATTAATAATGCTTTGAGTATAATCATAACAGAAAAATAAAGAAGATTATTGGATTTAGGAATGTTATAGTTCCACACTTTGATAATCACATTACAAGTCTTGATATAAGATTTCACCGTCTTTATTAACGTTTACTTTATAGTTGCAGTAGTTTAAATTAGAGAAGGAGAGTGCTTATGTTTGCAAGTTTTGGTTGTATTAGCGCATCTGACTACAAATTCCAACTCAACAAATAAAAACTACAGTGGAAACAACAGCATCATCCTGTGCCACTGGTTAACAGTAATAATGCACTTCCTTCACTGGAGGACAACAACATGCGAAAGTCAAACATAGCCTCCAACAAGGTTAATGACCACAGCTCTGCACCAGTGGAATAAAACCACTCGATGAGGAGTGAATAAAAAACGCAGAGGCTGTCTGTCATCTCAGAGGAAAGATAATCCCATCCCACTGTGAGGTCACGGCACGATGGTCATGTTTATACCACCATACCGATATTGGCCTGATCACTGTGCCAACCATCTGCCAGCCGTACTAGGATGAATCCATTTAGGGTGAATTACTGTTTGACATCTTGCTGGATCGCTGTAAATGTAAACCGCTAAGCCCTTCGGTCCGACTACAACCACAGATACTGATGGATTACCACAGATTAACAAGGACTAGTACAAAAAAAAAGATTACAGGGCAAACATCAAATGAAGATCAGGCATGTGTTCATGTCATTCATCTTGTTTTCTGCCTACTTCACAATACAATGATACAATGAAAGAAGGATACATATATAGCATGGAAGGAAGGGTATATAGATAAGATGGAAGAAAGGGTACATAGATGGGATGGAAGGAAGGGTTTATATAGATAGGATGCAAGGAAGGATAGATATATACCAGAGGTTCTCAAACTTTGAGGGATGGTTGAAATAGGGCCACGGAGAGAGAGAAACGAGGAAAAGCTGTTTGTGTTCTGAAAACACAAAGTTAGTTATTGTAGTTTTGCCCGTGGAATTGGCACATTTATCAACACAGTTAGCTGGAGCTGTAGCAGTTGTGACACACATGCTCATGGAGGCAGACACTTCAATACCCTTAGTGGCCCTGATTGCTGCAGTTAGTAGTTATTAGTTATTTGACATACTTTAAATGGTGTCAAAATGCTGACAAATTTTAAAAATGGACACAATGGCATCATTATACTTCCTGTTTAGATCCCCCCGAGAGCATGATTGAAACTTTCCAATGATTATCTGCCAGATAGATTCATTGATAGGTGTGATAAAACCCATTAATATCTACATTTTTCATGTTACTCTGTCACCATGGGGTGTTCATTTGAGGGGCCCACAGCATCAGACTTTCAAAACTTTTCTAAAAGATGGACAAATAGATAGATGAATGAGAGAGGGGTAGACAGATAGAGTTACTGTATATAACTCAAACCCTTCAGTTTTGCATGTGAATATAGCTCAAATTTATGTTGTTGAAAAACTACAGAATGGGCCTTTAAAAGCAGCCTACGTACCATATGACTGAAGTTTGACAGGGTGAATAATGAACCACTGACAGACATCGGCCTGCACCTCCTGTGAGTCAGAGGAACTGTATCTGACCTCCTGTGGGACAGATGAACTTAGAATAGTACGAATATAATTCACACTAAATGACTGAGAGATTCCCCGACTCAGCTTCAGTCTATTTCCAGCATCGTCTGTGTCCTGTTCTGTATGCTGCTGTGTCAGCATAATGGCATATACAAACCAAAGCAACAAAACGCACATGGGTTTTTTATCTTATTAAGGACAGAGTACTTTGACTTTGGAGCTGGCGACAAATCTGTATTAAATGCTCAAAGTAACAGATGTAAAATTAAAGCTGGTTCCCTTTTATTCCTAAAAAGTCGACTTGTTTTTCATCCAGCAGCGCTCCAGGACGCAGGATGAGACACTTCTATGAACAAAGAAGCAGTGGGGATATCCGTCACTGTTTCCCCTTTCCTCTGCTGCAGCGTTTCCTCTCATGTGCTGCAGCTTTTTTCAGATAAAAGCAACTCTAGTCACTGTCAAGTCAAGTGAATGCATTTTTTTATGATTTTCTTAAGTTTCAAGATGTCACACTTATGTTCTCCAAGAAATGTTGATTGATGTTGATTAAAAATGTATCTTTCAAAAGGCTACATTCACACTGCATACTGTATTAAATCCTCCTCTAAAGGTGAACACAACACAATGTTTGCAATCCCTGTTGGTCAGTGAAGGCATACAGTTGAGAATTTAACTTAATATTTTATTGGTACACATATGTGTGAAAAGAATGTCGGCTAGCAAGCAAAGTTAAAGCTTTACTATGCAAAATTTTAACATGAACAATGAATCAGATGATCAAAAAGTGCCACTTGTAATGACAAACCCACTGAGAATTATGACCCGACCCACTTTAGCATCTTTTAGCTCAGTGATCTAGTTTTCTTGTTAACCCCACAGCTGTTTTCAGCAAATAAGCTCTGATAAACTCACTGTACACAAACCTGTCCAGCACCAAATGGCAGAAAGATAAAGCTGGTGACTAGCTGTTAGCAGTTAGCAGCTAAATAGACAGGTATTTTTTTCAGGAGTTGGTAGAGACCAAACCAGAGCTAAAAGGAGAGTGAGAGTGTGTTTTTTTCATCATGTGGACACAAACACGGATCCAAATGAATCCTAGTGTTGCTCAATGTCAGCTGAATTTATGCTCAGCTTGCTCCACAACCCCCACATGGTTAAACAAAAAATGAATGCAGCTTTAAGGTGAATAATTTTCGGAACAAAAAAGCCCCTACACACCCACACAGGTGTTTCCACTTAATCTACCTAATTATATCTCAGGACTGTGTGATCATGTACAAATGACACTTGATCTCTCTGACTCTGTTAACGTCATTGTATCTGTTTGGGTGGGACATAGTTTTATCATTCTTGGGTGCATGGCGTTTAGTGACCTCAACATACAATAGCTCTGCATCAGCTCTAACATCAACCGGAGTAAAGGAAAATAGCAACCTGAATTTCACATCATTTTGTCTGTATAGTATAAACTAGACTGTTTAAATAATGTGCAACTGCAGTAATCGTATGAAATCTGCCACCCAAACTATTTTACTTTTTGTCTTCAGAAAAGAGTTAAGATTAAAACGATCATTTTTATATTTAGATATCTAGTAACCAACGGAAATGTTTTAAGGGTGAATAGGATAGAAAACTATTATAACACTACATTTCAACAGCTACTCCCTCACTCCTCTCTGTGTTGTCCATCACTGAGTCATGTAAATAACATGTTGATGATAAAACTTTGACAAAGTGGACACCCTCCTAACTGACGACTTCATGAGAATGAAGGTTAAATCAAAACTATGTCAGGAGGAGACAGCACTGTGGATCTTTCCTTTCTGACCTCCTGATCCAAGCACAACAGTACAGAAAAGCACCAGCCAGACAGAAGGGAAGGAACCTGAAAAAACACAGCGCAACAGCTGTGTCAACCAAACAGACAGAGTGGCGCAGACACACACACACTGCTTAGAAGCCTCATAATCTTACTCACATCCAGTTTAACAGGATACACATCCTCACGCAGAGCAAGGCAGAAAACGAAGACAGACCAAAGGCACAAAATGTTGTAGTCAAACCATAAAAACTGAACATATTAATTAACAACTGCAGCCAAAGAAAATAGAAGAGCAGGATTTCTTTTAACAAAATGTCTGGTCAATCTTCCCTTTGATGAATAGAAGAATAAACTTGACGAGCCTCAGTTGTCCTTACTGTGTTTACTAAAACACAAATCAAAATGAAGATCTTGGTACAGCTTGCATACATGGACACATTCAACACCAAAAACTTAAACTCTTCATACACTTGTTTCAGCTTTAGATGGTACTATGAATAAGGAAGTGGTAGACAACGTGTCTGTGACTGACAGCCAAGAATAGATCACACCCATGCTTATTATGTAGGTGAAGTCAAGGTCTTCAGCTTATCTTTACCTCCAAGCATGCAAAGCCTCCCAGCATGCCAAGTCTGAAGGACTAAGGGATGCTTCTCAGATTAATTATTGCATCATTGCATAACTTAAACACTCCTTCATACCCATCACCCTCTGTGGCCATTTTACCCAAATGACGATATTAGCCACAATAAGAAGCAGTGTGTGTGCTTCACGATATTGCTGATTGAGTTGATGCACACACAGGCCTGACTCTACATATTATGCAGCAGTGAAGAGCTGACAGTTTCTTCCTTTGCCTTGTGGTTCTCCCCCCTTCAGGGACTTTCACCTATGAGCACATGACCCATTTTTTCTCTGGATCTCAGCTTCACAGCAGCATCTCTCCCGAGAGAATCTGACACTGCCGATCTTAAAGAGACAGGCCGACATTTCAGCAGGGCTCGCCCAGCCTTCACCACCCTTCAGCTCAGAGACTTTTTAAATTATTTGTCAAAAAAAAACAAAGCCTCACTTCCAGCATTGTAAAAAAATAAATAAGCCATTGACAAAAACAAAAATAAAGAACACAGATCTCTATCATAGTCCATCAATAGAACTATGCATGATCAGGTGTTATAGCAACATAGTAAAAACTGTAACAGATATAATGGAGGCAATTAACAGTGGCATTTCAACAAAGATGAACTCAATTAAAATGCTCGTCAGTTGCATCCCTTGTTTGATCCAACTGTGCTAGTAGCCAATTCAACTCATGGTGAGGTTAATTTCCCCAGTGAGAGTTAAAATTAAATTGATTCAAAAATGTAAACAAGACATAAAGACTGCATGAGGGTAACAATCTTGAAACCCAGAGCTAGTCTACTTTCATGGCCTGATATTGCTGGCCTGCAGTTGCATAACACCCTAACCAGCCAAAACCAGCACAAGTTGGTTGGAAGAAAAGCAGAAGAGGATCCAACATCCATCCAATCAGAGGTCAGAGGTCACGCAGGTTAAGGAGAGGTGCAGGTCACACAGTCACAACAGGAAATGGACTGATGCGAGGACAATTTTCCCATGACCTGCACAGATGAGTGATGGGAGTTGATGTACAGGAGGACCCAATCAGACACAAGCACAGATATGCTCAGCAGGTCTGTAGATCTGTAAAGTATTTTAATGATAGGGGACTGATCTCTGGCGACTGTGTTTGCAGTGTGTTGACTAATTCTCATGCACACCACAACAGAGTAGGCATGGGTTTTTTAATATTTTCCACGGCGGTGGGTCTAGCAGTGCCAGCTGAAGGTGTGGGAGCATCAGTCAACCCTGGTGTGATAATACAAAAAAAATCAACACATTAACATGCTTTTAACGTCTCAGGACACCAGATTATTACCTGCTGAGACAGAAACATTTTGTGTGTAAAGGCCAGCAGTTCATTTGTTGCGCTTTGTACATACTGTATCGACATAATATTTCTTCACTTTGTATCATTGCACTACTCTTCACAGTTCAATCAAACTACTGCATTTATTTCACATACAAAATGCCTTTAAAATGCTGCACAGAATAACTTTGTTTTCTTATGTAATAAGATCAATGACAACCAGTTGACTAATCGATGACTATTTTGCAAAACTTTGTGTTATGAAACTCCTACTGGACGCCCCCAGTTAGAGTTATTTTAGCAGGTATGATATCACTAAACTGTTCCTTTCAGATTAGAAAACATCTTTTGTATTTTCTACACATCTGATTCTGGGAGTGCACACCTAGTTATGTCCAATTTTTCAGAGTGGCAAGACCAGAGGCTCTTTATTCTGACTGTTTTTGTGGTTATGGTTAAACTCAAACAGAACATAAACATTTGTCAAAAGGAAAATTTTAAAGGTATTTCATTTAAAAATGAAAGTGAAATAGAACAAAATAGCAAATACTTTCATTGGAGATGCTTGAACCAGTAAATGTTTGATGTTTGTACAGAAGGCATTACTTAAAGACAATGAAATAAATCCTTATCCTGTGTCCCTGGCCTGCATTCATCTTTCTGTTATATCTTGGTATCATCCTATGAAATTTGGTGCAACCAGTTAACCCGTCCCATCAAATCAAATCACACTTCACTTCCCTCGCTTGCGGGCACCCTTTGCTCTGGGTCATAGATCACAGGCGCCTCTGTGGAGGTGTGTGTTTGGATGTCTGAAGGCAAAATATTTATCCTAAAGACTGTGGTTGCGTACTAATATATTCATTCCTCCCTCGTCCTCCACCTGCTGATCTAATAATGCAGGGGAAGAAGGTGTAGGTCCTCAGTCCAACAGTCCTCTACAGCTCCAAATCGCTGTGAATATCCAGAGACTTCACACTGGCTGCAGCACACACAGTATGAGCAATCAAATAAAATCCCTGAACGTCTTCATCAAATCACATTACATTACAGAAGCTTAAGATGCTCTAACTCTCATTTCACTGTGCCTTTAAAGATGGATCACTTATCAAAATGGTCACCGGTCAATCATTTCATTAAAAGGACGAATCAGCTAATTGTTTTCGGCTCTATCACAGAAATGTGAGTGCAGGAAGCTGCAAGAAACCATCACCTTGATATGTGATGAATCAGAAATTCATGTTTACTTTGTCTTGTTTTTGGCATTCTACAGAAACTAAGCAGGGAGGGATTTAAGCGAAACCTAGGATGCTAAAAATGGCAGACAGTATATAATAGACTGGGACTGGGACTAGGAAAGCAAGTGATCCGCTGTGATGCCGCAGGCTGCAAGAACCTGGCTAGCGCTCTGTCTGAGTGCTCTGCAGTCTCCATCAGCTCGGCTGTACTGGTTAATGTACAGCATAAAAGCCCAAATCAACATCCTTTTTCATATTTAAATCCTCTTACAGGTAAAATAACAACTTGACACGTCACCATGTCATGCTACACTATTTTTCTATTATTCTTTCTCCTTAATCTGCATTTTTTAAAATTTCGCTGGAGGACGAGAGCATCTTGGCTAACGTTCCTTGGCTTTCATACCGTGCCGATCTTCTATAAGTAGATATTTCTGTAACACTGTGTTAAATATGTCTCCACTGTATGTGTGTGTGTATGCAAAAAGAAGGATGGAGAGAGCAGTCACGTGTTGCTGAGAAGAGTGGGAGGAGGAGGATGCCTGCCCGCTCTGACACAGCACTCTTCCTCAGTGAAAGAGAATGGGAATTCATTAAGATCACGAGCCACTGTAACCCTGAGAGCTCCATTTCAGCCAGCCCTTAATGCTCTGTAACCACAGCGACATGACATTTCAGCATGGATTTAGTAGGGAGTTTGTGTGTTTGTGCAGCATGCATGTGTATTTGTTGTGTGTGTGTGTGTGTGTGTGTGTGTTTTATGGAGGCCCAGGGGCTGCAGGCACTGCGTCAGACACTGAACCCAGACGAGTGTGTGACGCTCTGGTTCAGTGATGCTTCCAAGGTCAGTGGAAAGCTTTTTGTGTGTGTGTGTGTATTTGTGTGTGTGTGTGTATTTGTTTGTGTGTGTGTGTGTCTGCAGCTAAATGCATGCATGTGTCCTTCTCTGATTCACCTTTCTCCTTCCTTCTCTTCTACAAAGCCCTACACTGAAGAGAGAACTGACTCATCACAACCAATCAGATCCTTAAAGGGATAGTTCAACATTTTGGGAAGAGCACTTACTTGAACCCTTTCTAATATTTAAATGAGAAGATCAATATCAGTCTCACATCAGTGTGTTAACTACAGAGCTAAAGTCAGGATGTGGTTAGCCTAGCTTAGCCTTAAGACTGGACAAAGGTCAAAAATAAACCATACCAACATTTCTAAAACTCACTAATGAACAAATTGAATCTCATTTGTTTATTCCGTATTTAAGTGAAATGCAAAAACAACAATTTTTGGTTTTAGAGGGAGCTATATGTTGGAGCTATTCTAGTTTATCTGTGAAGCATCTCCGGCTATAGTACAGGTTGCCACATACAATTGGTAATCACAGGTTTTGAGTGTGTTTGAGTGTGACCCATGTGAAGCCGCCTAGTCACTGCCCCTTGCTTTTGTTGGCCAAGAAATTGAACTTTGGACAAAGCCAGGATAGCAGTTTCCCCCTACTTGCAGTCTCAATGCTAAGCTAGGCTAGCACCGTCCTGACTCCAGCTTTTACGCATTTCCTTATCTCATTCTCAGCGAGAATGAGTGTATTTTCCCAAACTAGTACTTGTAGTAATGCTTTCTTGCAACAAGAGACAAGACTAAAAGAAACAAAAATGCTCAAAATGTATTAAGATTCAATGCTTAGTGCTATTTACAACTGGACTGACATCTTTCAGCATAATCCCTGTTTCCTGTTATTACACTGAACAGAACAAATTTCTTGTATCCTAATTGCCAAATGATTACACTATGATTATTATGGCATGTATTCTGAGTAACAGCGTAAAAATTGGTACAAACTGAAACAAACACTGTTAGCATCTACCTGTTTAACCCTACCTCTTAATCCATAATCCTTCGCACATGAGAACAACAACAAATCACATCACTTTTACCGTTACGCATTACCGGTACCGTGTCCAAACAAATCCCATAATGCTTTATGGCATTATTGGATTTACAGGATTTTTGCAGAAATGTGATGAAGTGATGAAGTATCCCAACCTTCTCAAGAATTTCTCACTTTAATTTCTTGAACATTTACAACATATCACTATATCAATATCACATGGCAAATTACACATGCTGTGATGCAAGATTTTTCCATATAACCCCCCCTCTAACTGAATGAATCAATGAATTAATCAACGTAGGCTTATGATTCCTTGTCTGGATCTACATAAAAAGGCACAAGAGGCCTTCACCTTTTGAGAAATACAAAGAATAGATAGAATAACATGAAGAAATGCCCAATATAATGAGATGAGTAGAATGGCCCTTTATACATTATATTGAATTGTGGTATTGTAAAAAACTGTAATATTAAAAATATTGTTTCTTTTCAATCACTGGGTTGTTATTTATATTAATCACTTCTGTACTTCCTCAGTTTCATCAGCCTGAGAGATGGCAGCACTATTAAATATTTGTCAGCTCAGGTTGATGCTGGCTGCTGAGCAGCCTCATCATTTAGCTTTATTTTCTGGGACTGACGCTCATATACAGTCATGAAAGGGGAGGGTGAAACTCTGCTTGCTTCCCATCCCCCTCCTTCAACCTGGCTGCTACTGCTGCAGAGAGGACCCATGATGGTGTTGCCTTCCCTCTCTGCCCCCACCACCTCTACCAATCCCATCCCAGCTTTACCTCAGCCAAACAGAGTGCAGGTGTTGCCTCCTGCGTCCCTGCAGGGAAACATGCACAATTGTTTACATTGTTCTGGAAAAGACGATTCACTCGACAATGAGAGCCTGCACGTGCCTGCCTTACAGTTTTACAAATGGGGTTATGTAATTGCCAGTTACAAGGCCTAAATAATTAAGTAATGCAGAACAGGCTAAAT
Source organism: Micropterus salmoides (assembly GCF_014851395.1). Lineage (NCBI taxonomy): Eukaryota > Metazoa > Chordata > Actinopteri > Centrarchiformes > Centrarchidae > Micropterus > Micropterus salmoides. The sequence continues at coordinate 25,636,985 of NW_024041151.1, read as the reverse complement.
ATTTGGCACGTGCAGCTGTACTGTGTAATGTTGCAGGTGTGCACATGATATAATTTCTATCAAATTTCAGTCTTGTGGCCTTACCTCAAAAAATGTTATGCCATATTATTAGCAAGACTGCCAGTGATGCAGGCCGCACAAATGCTGGTGTGGGCTGACACTAATATCAATTCTCACTGTAATATAGAACCAAGCCAACCATGTGTCCTAATCCCCTATTTAAAAAAATCTGTCTTAAAAGTGAATGTACATATTTGAGTTTGCAATGATCAGCGGTTCAAGCTCAAATCTTTCTCCATGTGTGAGGCCTGTTCCCAGCCAAAGCACAAACCTTTTCACCCTTCACCATGTCATATCAGAAAAATACTGTAACTCTGTATGACTGTGGGGGCCCAAACATTTGCAGCAGGACACAAGACAAATATGATACAACACTGATCCTGATGTGATCTCAGGAATATACAGATTCAGCAACCTTAATACCAGAAAGTGAGACATTGCGTGGATTTCTGTAGTGAAATGTGAAACCATGAGCTAAGCTAAACAACAGATATCAACTGAAGCAAATCCTGCAGCATGGGCAGGGCACGTTACCAAAAATGAAGAGAACTTGACGAAAAAACATAAGTGATGTATTGGAAACCTGACTTCATATTAAGTGGTCTGTATGAGTCTTTCCTTTATTATGCAGGTCTGGTCGAGGTTATCAAGACCACCAACACTTGCACCCAGTTGACCCTGCTGAGAATCGAGCTGCGCCTCCATGTTTAGGCCTGCATCGGCACCTCACACCGACACTGCTGGAGCATCAGCCGAAATAAATTAGTCTAAATCACAAAATCAGATACTGTGCTGTCCAGTCCACAGCGTCCTAATGATGCAGGATTATACAGACTGGGTTTGATCGGTGGCGCATCGCCAGTAAAGGGCATGATGTCGATGAGAGGGCACTGGTCGTAGTTTATATACAGATAATCCGGAATTTCTTCCGTAGCGGCCTTTTTAAGGCAACTTGGATTCAATCCGCTAGAGGTATAGCGAAGCCGACAAGCAGCTTGATTGAGCTCCGAAGCGCTGCGGGTGAGAAAGGGTGTTTTTACGCAACCGATTGATGCTCGATCAGAGGGGTGAGGCACTGCTGAAATCAGGGAATCCCACGGATGTCGAGTGTCAATCTCCAGTCACTTAATAACCAGTAGTATTACATGAGATTATTGACTATAATTGGCTAACCAAGGCACGAGAAGCGAATGTCTGCAGCATCTTATAAAACAATATTCAGGTAAAACCAGAGTGTGATGGAGCACCAATGCAGAGCATTTTATTCCCGAAATAAACGCTGATTGTGGCTAAAAGGGCGTGTGTGAGATTAATTTGCCTCCAGGCTTTCTGCAGCTGGAGAATGGTGCCTACACTGTATATCAGTGGGCTAATCACCGCCTGTTAATGCCATTTTCAGGTCTCCGCCGCTTGAAATACAGTTGCGCATCCGCACCGCAGGAGCCTGGTGAGACAAACCAGTCTCTGCAGGTTATACACGGCTCCGTCACTACACGGCCGTGGTTTACAATAGGATACAATGGTACACGAACAGCACCACCTTCATCATCATCATCATTATCATCATCATCACCACCATCACCCAGATGCACTAGCTGACATCCGCATCCTTAAACAAAAATACACACACAAACACAACCGCATTTGCGCGCACGGGCGCAGCTTAACATCCCTCCACATTTAGAGCAAAATAACTAATTAATATTATCTTACTTTCGCCGACCACCGCCTTTAATCCGATTGGTGCCATGATGCTGCTGAGTGTGGGACCGAGTGTTCACCCTCTGCTTCCTACCTCTCTCTCTCTCTCTCTTTCTCTCTCTCTCCTCCTCACACCGCTGCGGAGGAGCCTCCAGTTGGAGACGTCACCGCGTATCCCTCCGCACCATCCCCTCATTGGTGGTGTTGGACGTTTGGCTGCAACTGCGACTTATTAGCTTGAACAGCTTCTTGCTCCAGCTTTATGCCTGTTCTTATGTTCTTCATTAACCCTTGTATTAGCCTGACATCACGAAAAATATTGTCTGCATGTAATGATAATCTGTTTTAGCATTACATACCAGAGGAAAGACTGTCATATGTTTATATATTTTTGTATCATATCACTGTGTTTAAATATTGTTTTATCGGGCTGCAATGCATAATTCTTTTCCTCATCGACCCAGCAGCAAAATATATTTAGTTTACAGTAAGTACAAGCAGTAACTCCCGACTAGCTGATCGGCAAAAGATTTGAAAAGAATGTTCTAGCCAAGTGGCTTACACACTGAACTTATCATTAGCCTAATTGTGTTTTCCATTAAAGGTTGAAATATTTCACACCTATCTGCCCTGAGAGCATTAGCTGTGATGGGGGATGAAAGCGAGGCTTTCTGCAGAGGATACAAGCCACAAGTGTCCACAAGGGGGCAGCATTTATCTTTCTGAGGGGCGACGCAAACACACGGCAATGAAGACGGGCTTTCTCACAGAAAAACATAGGCTATTCACCTTGTCATGGGCTTCAAGAGTAGTACCTATTAAAATAAATACCGCTCATTATAATAAACAATTATAAAACAAGAACATTACTTATGGATGATATTTACATCCAGAATGCTACACGGTATTTAGTTTTTTAATTGTCAATTGTCAAGTTATTTATAACTCGTAAAAGTTTAACGCCAAATAAAGTCGGGCTGCACGCAAAAATAACCCTCACATAGGCTACACAGTGAATATTCAACATGTTCCATTTTGCTCCTGGATCTGGCCACACCCTTGGCAGTGCCGACTGAACACGTTGGACCAGATGACTCCCAGAGGGTGTGTCCTCCCACTGTGAACCTCCTGCTCCTCACCGGCGGGGAGTTGTTTTCTCCCGTCAGTCCTCCTCGTCTGTACCGTGGAGACACGCCGCTGCGCCGGAGCCGTGCGCCTCTCAGTGGGGAAAGTGAAGCATTTTCCTTGCGGCTCTGCTCGGATATTTGAGACTGCTGGAAACACCACCAAACCCTGCTTCCCCTTTGAGTAAAACCTGTAAACGCCTCGGATTCTTGCAGGACCTGTGAGGCTGTCGTGTAACCATGGGGGACGTGGTTTCCTCTCACCTGGATGAGAACAGGCGGGAGATGATCACAGGTAAGAGAGGAGAGCCCGAGCTGTAGTGTAAGGATGAATGTCGACCTGAAAAGTTATTTTATTCATATCCAAACCAGCACAGTAATGTCAATTAAAGTTTGTAACAACCCCTTTGAGCTCTTGTAGCCTCCAGTAGGGGTAATATTGTCGTTACACCACTATTACAGAATACATTACTTGGTTTTCAAGATTTTAAAAAGTGTATTTCTCACAAAATTCCTTAATAATGTACATTGTGTTACAATATATTACATTGAACTCTGACATGTGCAGACACACAGCTTTTTTTTTTTTTTTGGCTATATATACCAACAAGTCCCCAAATTTCTAATTTTATTCTAGGATAAGGCTTCTCATTCATTGCAGTGCATTGTTGCCCCGCTCTACTTGAAGAGTTTCCCTGAATCTCATCTCTGCTGCAGGCCTATTTCTCAGGGGATAATAAGTAGGTTTCCCAAAGGGGAGCGTGTTTGTATAAGTTCGGGACTGACTGCTATTTAAGTCTCAGATTGCTCCAGACTCCCACTGTGCACTGTGAAGGTCTGTGTGATAATTTCAACAAGGCGCAGGAGCAGAGGAACAGTGCAGAGGCTGAAACACTGCCATGAATCTGTAGATGCTTTCTTGAAACAATAAGAAGTCGTTTAGCAATGCACCCAAGGCCTAAAAGGAATTCAGGAAAAGGGAGAAGACTTGCTTGAGTTCCTCCAGACTTGTGCTTTGCAGAAACTGTTGTTTCAGAGTCATTTTAGCCCCAGTTAGGATGTTCCTTCAGGACTGTAATTGTGTTTGTGTGCGTATGCTGGCGGGCATGCTTGCATGAAAAAAAACACACGCACTGGAAACCAAAGATTATGTGCTCGAGGTCCAGACACTCTGTTTGTTGTTGCTGTTTTTTGTGAACTAGACAGAACAAGTTGCCGTCTTTGAGTCTCGGACTGTTGGTCAGACAAAACAAGAAAATTGAAGACGTCCCCTTGGGTTGTGACGGCCATTTTTTCATACTCATTATTTACAAAATCCTGACTATATGTAGAATATGCAGCCTGTCAGATTCTCAATGAGCTGAAAAGAAGCTGTAAACAAACATGAAAGGAATATTCTTTACCTAGGGAAAAAGATGTGTGACAAAATAATCTTATCTCAGAAAGTCCCCTTACAAGCTGGTTCAGATGTCAAAATGTCACAAGTATTGTTCACGACAAAAGGTGTCATGGTTGTCAAATCTATGAAAAACATCAACCTCTGGAATACATACAACCGCTTTCAGGTAGATTACCTAAAATACTGAAATATTTTCCGCTGGTTGTGGAAAACAAACCGAGGAGGGAGAGGAGAAGAGAATGAGTGAAGGTGCACAAGTAAAGCAGGTACAAACATGTCGCAAGATAAATAGCTGAAACTGCTGTCTGGCTCTCACACACCCTCCCTCTGTGTCGCCTCTACATATAGATCTTTTGCTGTCTTCGAAGCATGTATGCAAAAACATATACACATGAAAAGCAAAAAAAAATTTCATGCCCTTCAAACTTTAAACATTAGTGTACCTTTCAAAAATATCTCCTTTGTCTAGTTCTGTCTTTGGAGTGGGTGTGCACTTGAGTGAGTGAGTGAGTGAAGACTACTCAACATTTCTGCCGTGGGAGTCTTGTTTGGAGTGTTTAACTCCCAACCAGGTGATTTCTTCATCCTTGCTTCCCAAGCACATTCTCACTAAATGATCTCCTCCCTCATGAGCCCACACCACACTGATGCAATATGCCCACACACATGTTTGTTTCAGCTTTTTATCTTGTGGGGACATCTCATTGACATAATGCATTCCCTAGCTAGGGTTAGGTGTCGCTTTATTGATTCAGACTCTGATTTCAATTCTACTTATCGAATCCGGTTCTTATCTTGGCTCTGATTCCAACCCCTCCACCACAAAGTTTGTCACTGCTGAGTGACATTCATCCACGCTCCCCTTCATGGCTAAAGAGAAAGGAGTTTCTGTAGGGGTGTCTCTGGGGACTCTTATCTTAGCAAAATATATATTGGCATAATTTGTAGACATCATTTGTTTATCTCCAGTATAAAAGGTGAATGTTTTGCACCTGAGCGTGAGAAACTGCTACTGCGGTCTGCCATGGTCCAGGAATGTAAACAGAAGTGCTCTCTTCTCGCATGCTTTGTTGACGTACTGTGTAAGAAATGACGTGATGCTAGGTCCGCATGGAAGTGCAACTTTTGTGGACTGTAAAATATTCACTGCAGTTCAATAGGGACCGTAAAAACACTTCTTAACCCTCAAAAAGCAGTCCCTACCCCTGGGGACCTTAATATTTGTCCCCATGGTGACTCAAGTCCCCACTGAGATATAAGAACATGAAACATACACACACACACACACACACACACACAGTTCATGTTCATGCATCCATTATTGCTTTTACGCTTTAGGGAGACGAGGTTATGTGCTTGTTTGTCTACAGGCTCATGATGGTCAATTCAGCCATAATGAAGATTTTGCAGTTCTTTCTCAAATATGTGTCACAGAACGAGACTTAATGAAACAGCAGCGAGTGAACGATGCAGACAACATGAGCCACCAGCTTATGTCAACAGCTCATATTTCAATCATGCATTTTATTGGCTAATAATAACAAATAATGTTTCTGGGTAGACTACTTTCTGACACACTCCACACAGCTGCTTCAATACAAAGGGATCTCAGTGTTCCTGTGAGGTGCTGTGCAGTTTGTGGGACACTGCTTGCTAGAAGTACTATTGAACTACAGGGATATACAGTACTCAAGTGAAACCACCATAACCCCAAAAAGAGTCCATCTCCTTCTGCTGGCTAGCATCTTTTCTCAACTCAGTGGGTTTCCTCATTGAGGGTTTGTTTCATTGGTCTTTCTTTAAAAAAAAAAAGCTGAAACATGCTCCCAGTGTTCTCTGTTCTTATTCTAAGGTAAGAATTTGAACTTGTCGTATTATAAAGGTAATATTGATCATTTTGGTTGCTTAAACAACATGAAGTTATCTCGTGTGACTTGGATGTTTGCATGCTGTCAAAGAATTCCTGCCGTAGTTGTTTATGTTTATGGTAGAGCTGGGCGATAAATCAATCTAGTTTTGTCTGCGATTTGTTTATTGTAATATAAAGATCCTTTCCTTTAGAGGGCTCCACCCAGAGACTTTAAGGCCGGATACTCCAAACTGTTTGGTGCATACGGTAGGCACAAACAACAATCAGAGCCTTCCACTTAGCGACTTGGGGGAACAACACTTGGGGGAACAACACTCACCCGTTGCCCTTCAATTTGCCGCTCACCTTGGGCAACGCCTGAAAAGGAGTCCAGTCCCTATCAGGGAGTTTGGTTCCAGACCCAGTGCACCTAGCTGGTACTGTCCCTAGAACCAGTTTGTGATGCCAGGGGTCAGCACACCTACGTCCCTGTCTTTACCTTTCGCCCAGATGACCCCCTCTGTGGGTGCTGGCAACATACTTGGGCACCCAAGTATGTTGTCTGGGGACTCTGGAGGCAGGCGATTGAGAGGAATGGCCTGCCCGATGTGAACCTGAGTGGCGTTTTGTCATTGGACTTCTGTGATACTCATGCTAGTCTATTCAGAACATGGAATCAACAGTGGAAGGATGAAACAAGGGTTGATGATGATGATGGCATGAATCTGGGATTGTGTTAATAGCTGGGGTCATAGGGGGCACCGTCTCCTTGATGGGGTGTCTGATGTCTCTATGGTTCTTGTATGACAAGAGAGCAACAAGAAATAGCAAACAAGCGACGAAGTGGATGGAAGGATATAACAGAACTTGGCATGCCTACACAGGTTGAAACAGAGGATTGAGTGTGTGATTCATGATGTGGTCTTTGTTCCCAAATTCCACTTTCCAAGTGTCCAAAAGGCTGTCCTTGTATAGCTATCCAGCCTGCTGACTTTGGCAAAGCTAATCAACCGGTGGAAAGTAAAGACTCACTGCATGTTTGGAATGGAAGCCCTCGCAGCCAGCACGTATCTTGGGGAAATTTACACTGAACAGTGTTGTTGAAATCTGCAGTAAAAAGAAGTGACAAATTATTTGAAGTCAGAAATCAAACAGATACGGAGCTCTCCAAGTCTTGAAAGATGATACTTTTTTATCTTGTGAGCACTAGATATTGCATATTATCTTGCACAGTAGAGATCCGTATCTTGTGCAAACAAGATAACATAAAAAAAACATACATTGAATCACATAAATTATCCAAAAAATGAAGCAACCATCATGCAGAAAGCACAACATAGACACAATAATGAATTAAAGCCAAAACATACAGATTTAGTCTTTTGGCTTAAGCTAGTATTAGAAATCTTGATATTGAGGTAGGTGGTAGGTAACCTATTCGAGATTTAGCAAGAGCTATCTAATACTCATACTTACTGTATGTCCCTTAGTAAAACTTTTTTTATGACTGAACCAGAATGGATGATAATATATTCTTAAACAGTAGGGCTTTTTGATACTAGTGCAGATATGACATCTGAGTTTTTTTTACCAATCCTAAAACAATACTTTTTTGATACCTTACTTTGAACATTGCTAACATTTTTCATTTAACAAAAGCTAAACTTCAAGTGTTAGATGTTGCTGACGTAAAATATTTTTATATAAAATAGTCAAAAAGTTAAATTGCCAGACATTTTGATTTAAATGAATCTGATTAAGAGTAAACAAACAAGACATGTCTGACTAGACATTCAAAGCCAACTTTCAGCACCTGACAGTTTACGGCACTCGATGCTAAGGACACATTTTTGTCGGTACAATGAAGTATCAAGTTCGATAGCCAGCCCTTCTAAGTGCACTTAGTAGGAGTTTCTCTTTCAGTTGTCGCACAACTTTCCTTCATATTTCCTCCAATCTGTCCACACAACTCCTCCCGGTATGACACTGTTTTTTGTGTAAGTTTGTGTGTCCCTGTACCATGTCTCCTCCACATTCTCTCCCTGTCTATCCTGTCCTGTCAGCTCTTTCCTTCCTGCTTTCCCAGTGCAGACCGGCTCCCTCCTTCCTGTGTCGTTCCTTCCATAAACAGATCATAGTCAACACTGTCTGCTGCTGACTGAGCCAAACACACTGATCGGTTCGCAAACTGACACTTTTTCCAGCACTGGAACGTGGGAAAAGCCCGGGTCTCCACCAGCAGGTCCTTGGACTATTTGTTAGGACGCTGCTTGCAGAGAGTGGTGGAAAAGAAATGCTGAGTCAAGCTGTGGAAAGCCATCTATGCAATACAGGAAAACATTGATTCAACTTAACTGACACCCATAGCGAGACTTTATACTTTAGCTTTAGCTTTAGCTCTAAACAAGGGCTGCAACTAATCATAATTGTCATTATCCATTTGGTCTATATAATGTCTGAAAATAGTGAAAGGAACTTGTCACAAAAAAAGATGACATCCTTAAACTACTTCTTTTGACTGACAAACAGTCTACAAAACACACAAGGATTTAAGATTTATAATAAAAATCATTCTGAGGCTCAGAAGTAAAACATAGAATATACTCATATACTTATTTTCCAAACTGTAATTACATTCAAACTACTTTTGACTGGAGTTGTATTTTAACTATGCAGAAGATTTCCATCCCAAAAGTTTTACCAATGAAAGAGTCATGCCAGACAGCCATGATGATAAGCCATGAAGTTAACTCTGCCGATAACACGAGTCAGGCTTCTCTTTGTTGAGTGCTGCACAAGAGTCACTGTGTGTTCTTTCTGAAAGGCCCGCTTTAAATTTTATCAGATGGCACTTTTCATAAAGACCTGATAGACGCAGTGAAGGTTGTGGCCTCTCTGACACGGTGAGACTTAATTTAAGACAGTATGTCTTCACAGGAGAATAGCAGCTCCCCATCGACACTCAGCTAATGTTTAACAAGACATTTTAATTGCAATACTCGGATACCTCAGAGAGTCATGGGGAAGTCAGCCATGCTGTAAGATTTTGTCAAGTCTGCTTGTTGGAAATTAATTGGAGTTCTCTACTGACTTGTGTTGTTCAAACCAAACTAAACATTTTCCCATATAATTTAAGCTTTCTATTCACTTCAGGACTGTGTAGAAAATCTTATATGCGTTTACCTTTTTGAAACATCATTCATATTAAAAGTACTTGAATACTAAGTACTAAGACTTGAGATGGATTTGTTTGCTCTACTGGAGCTGTATATAAAAACTGTAATATGTTTGTGTAGTATTGATTTTCCCTGATCTTGTGCGTCTGTCTGTGTGTCCTCCTGCAGCTCGGACCAGAGATGTGATGAAAGAGTTCAGTGACGTGTATGAGAAGCAGTACGCCGTCGCTCTCTTCAACAGCGTCCGCTTTGAGATAGAAGGAGGAGGAGGAAAGCAGTCACAGCTGCTTCACAGAGAGGCAAGTGCATTGTGTCAGTTATGTAAGAGAGGTTAAAACCTGCTCAATGGATAGAACGAAAACAGACAAACTATGCAAACAAAGAAGGATATGAGGCCCTTCCACATGCCTATGTATAAAGCCAGACTGCAGGGAGAGCACACATCCCTGCCCATCCATGTGCATACATGGAAAGCCCGAGGCAGAGAGAGCAGCAGCAAACTTTGTTGCCTGCTTGAAGTAACGCTATGCTCGATTATATTACAACTTGGGTCTTATTTCTATAGGCTTGGCCATCATTATATCGATAACATTATACTCACCAAAGTGATTCTTGATATCTGGCAAAACAGCAACATCGCTACAGCAAAATCAAATGGGGCAACAAACTGACAGGTTGTAAACAGCGGTTGTAAACAGCGAACAGTTTATCCAGATTATCTAAACCACTTTATTTGGAGGTAAAACTGAAAGTGAGCACACCCAAATGTCAGTAATAATCCCATATTGCACAGGAAAACTGTGTGTGGACAACAAAAGAGGGATGGTAGGTCAAGGTTTAACCAGAAAGTCAGTCTGTAAACTCTGATCCAAGTAGTCACTTTGGTGAGTACAATGTTGGAGGAGCGATGGCCAAAATAGGAAAATAAGACCCCAGTTGTAAAAAGGCGTAATTATCATTAAAACATTTTAAAACAAGTAAAACGTCCTGTTCTACAGGAGTTGTGTTTTTACCCTGAAAAATCTCTAATTCAAATTTAGCTACTTAGCTTTATAATTCAACTCATCTGAATCTCTCCAGCTTCATTACTAGATGTTTTTGGTGTTTGGTGTGATGAACAAATTCACACTGTTGTTTGCAGCTAAACAAATTGTACGTAACATACACTTGCATCGCTTTAGGTTTTGTTCGGCAAACACGATGCATGAATGAGCTCATTCTTAGGCTCTATGTAGACGTACATTACCTAACAAGCGAGTCCTCTGTTTCACCAATCTGTAATTTTATATTCTGCTCCTCTTTTTGGTTACAGAAGGTCCCACTTTTGTTTATATTTCATGTCACTGAAGAGGAAGTAGGGCACATTTTACACATGAACAGAGATGCTGTTTGAAATTTTATTATGGCAGTTCATCTACTCTTTACATACATATTCACACAATACACTTTTAATCTGCTGATTTATCTTTGTTTACTTTGATGATTTAAAAATGTTGGACTCAAAATATACAGTAACATCTTTCTGAATTTTATATTATAAATGTACCATTTTCACGCCCAACAACTATTTACTTACTTAAATAGTAATTTAGTAGTTCCAGCAAATCTTTTTTCTAACACAAGCACCTCTTCATGTTTCAGCTCTGCTACTCCCTTCTGTCTCCTTCGGTCTTTGTTTCCACATTTGCAGTATTATATGATGTAAGACAGGAAATCTGAAAACAAAGTGGGTGGTGTGTATCCTTGTGTAAACACTAAACAAAAATCTACACCCTCGCTTATTTGGCAACACTAATTAAGCTTCAGGTGTCTTGCATAGTTGAGAGACCATTTTTAAATTGTGAGAGTAATGAAACCAACATGTTTATAAAAGATCTAATTAAGACAAGATGTACACACCTATTATGTTGCTTTGTATCACAAAATACAATTCAATTCAATTCAGTTTTATTTATATAGCGCCAATTTACAACAATAGTTATCTCAGAGCGCTTTTCATAAAAGAGCAGGTCTAGACCATACTCTGTGATGATATTTACAGAAACCCAACAGTTCCCACCAATAGCAAGCACTACGCGACAGAGGCAAGGAAAAACTTCCTTTTAAGAGGCAGAAACCTCGAGCAGAACCATGGCTCAGGGTGGGCGGCCATCTGCCTCGACCGGTTGGGGTTAAAAGAGAGGGCAAGAGAGGGATAGAGAGACAGAGAGAGAGGGATGGAAGGAGAGAGAGAGGGGAGGGAGGCAGCCTACACAATATACACACACAGATGTACAGACAGTAAAGGTGATGTTGCTATAGACTGAATAAAAAATGGTACAGATATTTATAGTAGTGTTAATGATAATAATCGTAATGTTAATGATTATAATAACAATAATAACAACAGGACTAGTAACAATAATTGTAGCAGAGGGTGTCGAGCAGGAACACGGGGGCAGCAGGTGACCCGCAACCACAGATCCAGACTCCACAGCTCCAGAGCCAGAAAACCTGCAGGAAGTGATAGGAGGAGAGAGGAGAGGGACAAGAAAGCACAAGACTACGGGAAAGGGAAGAAGTCGAGTTAGTAACATGCATTAATGGGATAAGGTTGCATACAGAGGGAGAGAAAGAAGAGGAGAGAGGAGCTCAGTGCATCATGGGAAATCCCCCGGCAGTCTGCCTATAGCAGCATAACTAAGGGATGGTTCAGGATTTACCTGAGCCAGCCCTAACTATAAGCTTTATCAAAGAGGAAAGTCTTAAGCCTAGTCTTAAATGTGGAGATGGTGTCTGCCTCCTGAACCCAAACTGGAACCTGGTTCCACAGGAGAGGAGCTTGATAGCTGAACGCTCTGGCTCCTAGTCTACTTTTGGAGACTCTAGGAACCACAAGTAACCCTGCATTCTGGGAGTGCAGTGCTCTGGTGGGGTAGTAAGGTACTATGAGCTCTTTAAGATAAGATGGTGCCTGACCATTAAGAGCTTTGTAGGTAAGAAGAATGATTTTAAATTCTATTCTGCATTTTACAGGAAGCCAATGCAGAGAAGCTAAGACAGGAGAAATATGATCTCTTTTCCTGGTTCCTGTCAGAACACGTGCTGCAGCATTCTGGATCAGCTGAAGAGTCTTAATGGACTTTTTCAAGCAGCCTGATAATAAGGAATTGCAGTAATCCAGCCTAGAAGTTACAAATGCATGGACTAGTTTTTCTGTATCATTTTTAGACAGGATGGTCCTGATTTTTGCAATATTACGTAGGTGAAAAAAGGCGGTCCTTGAAATTTGCTTAATGTGACACTTAAACGACATGTCCTGATCAAAGATAACTCCAAGATTCCTCACAGTGGTGCTGGAGGCCAGGGCGATGCGTTCCAGGGAAACTATATCTGTAAGATAATGCGTCATGGAGGTGCCTGGGCCCCAGAACAATAACTTCAGTTTTATCTAATACAATGAGACATAACAATCCATTACACTCTGTGACTTTTCAGGACCCTCTGGCAGGTCGTTCCATCTTCTCAGGGAGTCTGTTTCAGTATCTGGAGGAGAATCGGAAGTGGAGGAATCGCTTTGTATCTGTGCCAAACAGCTACACCATCAACCTCTATGAGAGCAAAACAGTGAGTGCACTTCTTACTTGAGAAAACAGCTGTCCGATTTGGTGATTTGGACACTTTTGTGTTAAAACAGCTTGCCGTGTTTGCCATCTCTCTGAAAGGCACACGAACAGAACCTTCACCCGAAAGCAACCATCAACTGTGCTGGGTACAAGGCCCTGACTTCAATGGAGGAATACATGGAGCTGATTAATACCAGCCTGCCAGGTAGGAAAAGAATAAAGAAAATAATGCACATATATTGTTTTGAAAAAGGTATAGACAATATGCTTTGGTGCATTTATATTTTTGTGTGACTTTCTTGTTCTTTTTTCTTTTCTTTCTTTCTTCTTACACTTCCGGTACATGTATCCCTTTCACACAAATGTATTAATCAGATTAAGTTTTTTTGACCATGGTCTGCACGGTCACTATTAGTCCAAAGTAAAGACTAAAAGTGGGCAAAATCTGTCTGTAAAGCACTTTCTAAATCTTATATTTACCATTCTGTCATGTGATCTGTTGTAGGTATTCAGGCTAAAGTGGGCAGTTATCCGTTTATTAAGTGTGCGTCCCAGTTCCCCCTCATCTTGTGGCACCCGCACGCCCGCCACCACTACTTCTGTGTGATGACGGAGAAGGAGCAGAAGAAGTGGCACGCTGTGCTGCAGGACTGTGTCAGACACAGTAACAATGGTAACAAGACAAACAAGCACACATGACTTCACTTCCACTTAAAAATAGAGTAATACCACTGGAACTAGCAAATGCTTGAAAAATTACTTTTAATTGATTATAAGAATTCTGATTATTATATAACTGTGATGATTTATTGATAAATTCAGTTGTCCAGAGCTTACAGTACATGTAAACCATTTGAACAGCAGCAGTGTCTTTCTCTCTGTGCTCCACCCTTAGTGCCTCTCTACCTTTGTTGAGACGAGGGTGTGTGTGAGTGAGTGTGTGTCACAGTGTGAAGCCTTTACGTGCCATCTGAGTGAGCAGGTTGGTCTGTAAAATGCTGCAGGAATGATTTGCATTTCTGTTTTTATTATGATTGGTCTTGGTAACAGTGTGACAGAGTATCATTGTTGTCAATTTCACAGCACAGTGTCACTCAATTTGTGTCACTCAAATAGTGGGCAGGGACTTAGTTTCACTGGAAGAGAGAACCCGACTTGTGTTAGAGACAGGCTTTTATTTCTAATTTCTCCTGTTTGACATTTGATCATATTTAGTGAGAAGCTGTTTTTTTTAAATTGGCTGTCTCTACAGTTTGCCATTAATGCAAACTCAACTCTTTGTTTAACAGTAAAATTTTTCAGCAGTTTACAGATTATAATCCCTTGTAGAGCAGGACTTGCTGCTTTTCTGTTTTAAATCATTGTAACTTTGGGTTTTGAATTGTTGGTCAGACAAAACAATCATTGTTAATTAATCCAATTAATGAAATAGTCATTAATTGGAGCCTAATCCCTCCACTTTCTTGGAAGGCTCTTATTGTGAAACATTTAAATAAAGTATTGTTTATCTTAACATCATGAAAGAATGGCAATACAAACTTTACAGCTGTGTATGTTGCCTTTGGTCGCACATTAGAGGATGTTTGATTTATCAGGGTGGAGACCTCCTCTTGATCTGCTATTAAGGTTTTCTTCTTGTGATGGCGTGACTCATGTGTCATTGTAAGAAAAAGAGAGAGAGAGAGACAGAAGGCACCGACATGCTGGAGGATGTTTTTTGGATGTTGTCGTACTGTCTCTTTTGGCTTGGCTGGACAGCCTGAGCTTTGTGGAGAGGAATCTAAAGTGGTATATATGATTGAACTGCTTCCAAACCTTTTTTGCCACAGAGCGTATTAAATTAAAAATTTATTAAAATAAAAAAATTAATAAAGTCTTAATTGGCAGACATTTTGCTGTATAACAAACAGTCAGGAGTCTATTTGTTGCCTTTGTTTGAGGAGAGTAAGGTTAAATTTTTGCTTGCATGCACATGTATGTGAGTGTGTGGTCTCAGCATCCAGTGTGCTTTATTTAGACTTGAGATAGAGAGGCTCAGAATGAGTGGGAACTTTGGGAAGTTGAGATAAAAATACAAATCCACAGAGAATCAGTGACAAACAAACGGCTGCTGCAGTGGGCATGATGGGGCTTGTTTAGATCCTGCTGGCTGCAAAGGCAGGTGGTGTTGAAAGTGTTTGTAGATCAAACGTAGATAATTTAACAACATTCTTATACAAATTATGGACCCTATAAAGTTACACTGACAGATAATGTTGAAATTTACTGGATATATTAATTTTTCAGTTTTTATAATAGAGGAATCTTAGAATCCAAGAAACATATTGTAAAAATAAATTGTAATAATAATAAATAAATAAATTTGTACAGACAACTTTACATCATGGCACCTAGATACCTAAAAACACATTTTCTACGTCATTAATAAATCTATAAATATTATGATTTGATTATTATGATTATTATAGCCAAACAGATTATTTTATTTAACTTTAGGGACACACAGTACATTACAGTACACTACAGTCTAAGACAATTTGGCAACAAAGAGCTAACCTCTTTAGTACATGGAAGATTTAAACCACAAACACACAAAATTTGACCTTAGCTGACCCTAATTTTCAAGCACATACATACGCATGGGCGTCTACACATAGTTATAATGCTGTTTGTGTTGTTTGAGCGTTAAGGCCTGAACTGCTTTCCTCCTATGAAAGCTAATGTCTGGCTAAAGTGTCTGTAATTGTGCTTCAAGTGATTTTTGGATCATCATGCACAAGGAGGCATCACAATTATCAAGTCAGCTGCAGCAGATCACTCACCCACAGAAAGATACAAGAAAGCGTGTGCTATAGTTTGTCTAAATGTTTCCGCTGTAATTTAAAGCCAATACAATCCTGTATCACAATACAACTAAACTTCATACCATGTAAAGCATGAAACACATGCTGTAGGAGGATGTAGATTCATCATCAAGCTAACAAAGCTGCTCAACCTGATTTAACCTTGTTTTAAGCCTTAACAAATATTATGCCAGCCAACTGTGTTGAATAAATTCAAAGCATTCCTGCTTAATCACACACACTAACAGGTGTCTGTCACAAGTATTAGTTTGAAAACGGCCAAAACAGAGGTTTCATTTCTTCAGTTTAGGAATGTTTTGGTCAAAACCAGCTAAGGGGCAAATGTATTAGAAGCCAAACACCAACTCTATTGCACACACTTTTTGACTGCAGAACAAAATCAGCCTCTGTCTGTATCCAGTCTAGCTCGCCCTATACTTCTCAACACTACCTGTTCAGGCATGCTCTGTAAATGCCAGGGGTCCCTGCCATACATTCCAGCTGTGAGGCTGGGATCCAGGAATATGTTGCAAAGTGGGTTGCTGTTTTACTGTCGCCATGGCTGTTGTCAGTGTGGACTGGCATTCATGCTTTTGGCCTGTGTTGACACACCCAGTCTCACCTCTGCCATGTCTGTGTTTTGAGGAAAACCAGAACCGGTAAAAGAAAGACTTTTCCCGGGGGGGTTACAGCCTGAGTGAGTTTCTTTTACTCACTCCATTTCCGAATTCTTAATATTAAATCGTTACTAGCTATTTTATCTTGACGTAAAAGGCAGATGGCTTCCTAATATGTCCAAGTGAAAAATTACCACTGAATTGAACACTTCTGAATCATACAGTTATGGTACAGATGCTGCAGTGCCCATAAAGAATAAACCACCTAGCAGCATATTTGCTTCATGCAAAGCAATTTTTCAGCTGAACACTGACGCTATTCAGCTGGCTTTGATAAGTAAGAACCGCAAGTTAAATGTTTACACTGACACACTGAAGATCTGTTTGAATCCACTAAAGCTCATGTTGTTGTTTTATCCACAATAGCTCTCCCATAAAATGATCAGCTGCTGCTTTGCATCACCTTAACAGGATGATTTGCAAAGCACCCTGTTAATCAGCTCAGTTAACATTTGCACCGCACTATCCTGCACAACACGACGCCGCAGCCCACCGGACTGGTCAACGTGTCAGTTTGAATGTTTGCACCACAGAGTTAAACCAAGACTGAAAAGCCAGGCTCACAGTAGAATCTAATGGACCCTTTTATTTTTTTTTATAATAAACATTAGTTTGATTTGATTCCACATATCATATACATATATATACATACAGTATATATATGTATATGATATACATATATATATATACATATATATACATATGTGTGTGTGTGTGTGTGTGTGTGTGTGTGTGTATATATATATATATGTATATATATATGTATATGTATATAAAACTTGCAGTTTTTTTCCCCATTGTGGTCTTATTTTCAGGAACACAATGATAGTAATACACAGTCAGAGATGACTAAGGTACACTGCAGCATCACATAGGCTACATTAAAAACAATATATCCCTCTATATAAAACTACAAAGCCAGACAAAAGAAAATATATGCCGTGTATCTATCTATACATCAACATACTGTACATGTATGCATAGGCGATTTGTATACATACCGACAAATATTGCCACCTAAAACATTTAAACATATACCAAGCGGCCACCACACGAGACACAGCTGCTCACCCAATAAAGCAGCCACTCCCACCTTTGAGTGTGGACACTTCATTAGGCAGTAGTCTAACAAAGTGTCCTCCAAGCGCACATACCTACAAGCATACCGTGCATACCCACACAGCACACATACCTACATTATATACTTACACATATTTCTAAGTCATTCTCTCATTTTGGTCAAATAACCATTTCCCACATGCATATTTAAACCTACGACAGGACTGGCTTGATTTTATTTCTAGTGGAAGTCTATTCCACTCTACTGCTGCCATGTAGAGATGGGTATTTTGCCCAGAACATGTCTTATCTACATGGCACAATGTCTGTGGCTCTGCCGCTAAATATCCATGGGATTCCCTAACTAGCATGAAAAAATTCTTAAAATACCGTGGCCGATCTCAATTCTCAAGTCTCAATTTGAGTTGCTATTTTCTACCGTCAACCATTTTAAATCCTTGAATTGGGAAGGGCCACCGTGAGACATCAGACAACTGAGGCAAATGTTTTCAGGGTTTCCTTATCTAAAAATTGAGCCTTACGCCTCAGAAATTAATTTTTCTGGTTCACCTTGGTAATTAGAATCTGTCTGCTCTGGATGCTTGACCTTCAGTAAAGGATTCTGTTGTAAACCTTAGTGCAGACTACAGCAGTCACCATGTCCCATTACCACTATAATTACCCAGTAAGTAAAATGTTATAATCACTGAAACTGTCCTAAACTGAAATTTTCCTTAAAGCTGCAGGCCACTCAGCCGGTTTCCAGTGATATAACAGTGTTGCAGTTAAAGCAACATTATGCACGACTAGGCACCCCTACAGTGTACGGAGTGAAGCTAACCAAACAGCAAGAAGTCCAGCTCGGCGTCAGCTTTTTATTTCACAAAGCTCTCACCAACAACAAAAGCCAGACCAAGATTTACTCTTGTTCGGCCTCTTGCTCATTGCTTATTCACTCATTTTCTCTTCTTAGCTTCCTCCATCGATGTTCTCCTTGCCCTCTTACTGAGAATACCGAGCTAGGCCCACGTGTGAACTAGTGCCTTTAAAACGTTACACGAATCTCACGGGAGAATGCTCGAACTTGCTCAACTCAAGTCACATAGTGGGAGTACAGGTGCTCGGAGTGGGAATGAAAGTGGCGCCATACTCCCTATTACAAGTCAGTGTACCTTCAAAATGACAATATTTTAAGGGAAAAGTAGGTTAAAGTAAGTTCATTAGTTTCAGTGCTTATGATGGGTTCAGTTTTTGCTGTTTGACCAGCATTCAGGCTGATGCCGCCTTACAGTAGTAGTCAAAAACTGCTCTGAGCTGCTGCTGGGCCACTAGAGCAGCATCAATCAAAGCCAACTCTCCACCCCCACAGTCTTTAAAATCAGCCACCAGCCCTCTGCTCTGTGCTATAGACTTCAGACTAATTCCACTCAGCAGGGACCTGCAATGGGCACATTCAAAGGACGATAAAAGAACATTTCAATCCAGGTTTATGGCTTTTCAGTAACAGGGCCTTGTGCTTCTCAGCATGCTATATGATTTAAAAGCCTGACATGTATGTACTCTATGGTGCAGTTAACAGACAATAGTGTATATACAAATATACAAAATAAACCAATACAAGGTGCCCTGCATTCACTCATTCACTGCTACTGGAGGCAAGGATCTGCTAAAATTGCATGTTCGGACTTATTCAGTCATGTGTTTGTGATGTGTGTGGCTGATGGTATGTTTTAATAAGTGTTTATTCTACTGTGGTTTTGGTTGGTTCCATAGGGCTTCCCCATATGGAGAAATACTATTCATGCATGCCGATGGGAGCATCGGCATGCATGAATAGTTTCAAACCCTAGCAGCACTGTGAGGGTTTGAAAAAAAGAGTTTAAAAACCTGCTACAACGTGAAGGCAGGTGGCCTGAATTCTAATCAGACCATATTTGACATCCAAATGCTTAATGGGTTTTAAAATGCCAAATATATTTAACTCAGAGAAATATACACACACACTTGTGGATATGAAGGCCTGGGAACTCATCCACGGCTGCTGCTAAAATCCCACCAACCAGAGTGTGGTGAGTAAGGCAGGGAGGGAAATGCCTCACATAAAGAGACCGTGTAAAGTGCTGCCACATGTTCTATTTATACTGTACATAGCACACACACACAGTGCAAAGGAACTGTAATCTATTCCTTGATCTAGCTTGGAGACGCATGGAGAATGTGTAGTGATTTACATGCCCGACAGATCGTCAAAAAAATATTTTCCTTTTTCTGTCGGCATCAAGAGGTCACTTCTGTAGAAGTGAGCAACAGGCTGAGAATGTAGAAGTCACTTTCAAGAATTTCACACTAGTGATCTGGCCATCGTTTGGGCCCTAAAAGTGTTCAAAAAACTAATTTATTCTTAGAAACACATATTTGTGATGTAGACGGTGAAAACAAACATCATCCATCAACACTGAATGTTGTAGCACAGTAGCTCCCAGTCACCAGGCCACACACTGGTACCTGGCCACGAGTAAACAATATGATTAGGAAAAAGTCTTTGGCACTTATTTACTATTACCATTTTATGTTAGGGGCTCTCATTGGTATTACTTGGTGTTGGCAAAGTCTGTCTTTGCTGCATCTTTTCTGTTAAACCCTAGTTCACACGTCACAATTTTAACCCCGATGCGCAATGATGATGCAGTGAATAGTGACGACTCTCTCTGACCAATCAGTGGTCTCCTGTGCTTACACGTCACATTTAAGTATCGCCTCAGCTCGCTTGGTACCTCGATGGAGGTGATAAGAAAAAAAGTACCAGGTAGAAGGTACAGGTACAACTTTTCCCAGATCGAAAACCAAAAAAGGCGAGTAGAGTCGAGGTACTGAGCTGGTACCCTGCGGTAGAAAAGGGGCATTTGCTTCATATCTCTTCCTCTGTGACCCTCCGCCCTAAGTTAGTATGAAAAAACCCTGTTTAAATGTGTGTATTGGGGGTGCTATTGAAAGTTACAGTTCCATTACGAAAATAAAGGTTATGTTAGGGCTGTGCTCACCTTCTTGTCACCTTGCAGCGAGGGCAGGAAAGCCTGCTCAAAAGTGCACCATGTGCATGTATGATGTCGAATGTCTATCAGTTGATGATCAAACAACAGCAAGTTGTGTGTCTAAAGCTTCTTGTCGAGGATGTGTTGTTCTAAACTGAACTAGCAACAATTAAATATCCGGTAGTGCAATAAAATAAACTTGTGCATGGAAGTTATGCAAAATTCGATTTCATATTTAACCAGCATGCTTGTTTTGGCAGAGAAAATTTAATACCTTTTCCAGTGGAACTTAGCCATGTGAAGCCATCCAGATAATTTATATTCATGGGGACAACTGGTTGGTTGACTGCTTGGAACACTTTAAAAGATATGCACATTATCAGCTGTGGGTCTTGAACTGTCTAAGGATAGTAAACCACAAGCCGGCTATCGCTGCCATTTTTTCCCCACAGTGCCTCCAACCTTAGTGTCCAGCAAATTCTCATGAAAACTTGTGCCAAAACAAGCTAACACGCCGACCCTCAGCCTGTCTGCAAAGAGTTAGTGAGCTGAGAGCAGAGCCAGCTTCCTGTCTGGCTCTCCCCCTCCCCCTCTTCACTCCTTGGTCACTTCCTGTCTTTGTCAGCTGCGTCTGAGTCACAGATGAAACAACTTCATAGACAGGCAATAAAGATACACACATGCGCATTGATTTTTGTGCATAACAGACTTCACATACAACAGATGATCACTCAGGCATCCTGGGTAAACCAACCATTCATCCATAATGCAGCATCAGCTCATTTGTTGGCACCTCAAGAGGAATCAGCCAGAAGTCAGCAAGAGTGGATGCTGTAATATCCAGAACAGCCTAGCCTATTTTTGTGTGTGTGAAGGCCCTCTTGGCCCACAGAAGGGGCACAGAGGCATGTACTGACAATATCAGTTACAGTAGTACAATAAGTGCAGAAATGTCACTTCCGTTTACTGTTTGGGCCCATTTTCAGCTGAAGAATCACTTTTTTTTTTATTTACTTTTTTAGATATGTCAGTAGTTGTACAGCATATAACAGTATCTGTCGTCCTAAACATTAGCCTGTTGTTACTGTAATGTTTTAAAAGGCATGGGTTGTTTTTAGGCTGGTCATTTCATTAGACAATCAGCATGACTACAAAACTTACTGTAAGTGTAAGCTTTTGAAAAGGGCATTGCTGCTATTGTTGAAGTTGTGCTATAAACAACATTTCAATAAGGGCTGGGTTGAAAAACAGCAAACCTATCCTTTAATTACACAGTTGTGCATTAGAAGGGCTGACTTGTTCACCAAAGGAGAAAACGCAGTTTATTTAAAGGAGGAACTGCTCTGAAGGACAAACTTCTAATTATAGGGATGATTTATTCCATACACCTGTTTATACTCTTTTGTGAGGGATGCATTACTTTCAGCACTCAGTGGGCCTCAGTGCTATGGCCTTGAGAGAGGCTGCTCTTCAGCTGGCGATTTATTTTCATCACTTAAATACACCCACATGATAGGAACCAACTTCCTAAAAACACACGCATGTCGCAGAATGCTTGTGAGCTGATTCTATTGTCCTGTCAGCTGGGAGGGGCAGTAACCATAGCAACCTCATAAAATCTGTCCTCCAACAAGCCAACATCTTCCTTTTTTGAGAGATGACACAGTTGTGTGTGATAGGGGCGTGCAGCAACTGCAGCTGTTACTGAATATAACGCTTGTTAGTATTATGCTTTCAGACAGTTTGAAGTGACTCAGATGTTAGTGTGGGAATCTGCAGACGCTGAATGTCCACACGTTCGTTCATGTCATTTCCATTTCATGCCCATTAGTCATTGCAGAGCATTCTGAGACCCGTTCGAGTTTTCAAATAAACAGCTTAGGCAAACACTTGTTTTCTGTGAATTTAATTCAGGTCTTCTTCTTACTTCCATAGAAAGAAATCATCATCAATGCAAACAAAAGGAATCTTGCTACTAAGATGATACTAAGATTGTTTCTCTAATGTCACCAAACATCTGCTCTTTCCTGCCCCCAACAGGTCTGTCAGAGAAGTGCACTGTTCAGACGCCAGCCTTCACTGATGCCGTGAGACTTCACAGACAAGCCAAAGGACACTACGGGACCTGGGATATGATGTGCGGAAAGCCCCCACAGGTCAGCATATCAGATTGATCACAATGCAGCTGTGTCCCAGTTGAGTGTCTGGATCCTCTGAAGTCTGCATTTCTAGATCTAAAATCCGGTCCACAGGGCGTGTCACATTTTACAGATGTTAAGCATAGGCTACTGTAAACTGGGCTATCATGAAAGACCTTGTTTCCAATTGGCACAGTATCTTACACATTGCTGGTATTTTGATGTCAGGTGATACACCTCACTGTAGTACGAGAATGCACCTACACAAGCCCTTCAAAGAGACTGTCAGCAACAAGACCCCACCCCTAAACATACCAGCATTCACAAGAACACACACACACACACACACACACACTGTTGCTTTCCCCACTCAATGAGTCCCTTTCAATCTCCTACTTGTGCTTCATAGTCGCTCCGTGTGTTTGTGGCAGCCACCTTTTTTTCATTAATCTCCATGTTTCCTGCCTGTTTCTCTCTAGTCCCCATAACAAGTTCAACTTAAAATCAAGTTAAAATCAACTAAGCTTTAAAAAGGAACATGTTTTTTCTCTTTGGTAGGGTTTATGTTGTTATTGGTTATATAGAAATACAAGCATCGGGAGTTCTTTGTCTTGAGATGATGGAGACTTGCATAACACAAGCAAAATAAAGTTAAATTTATTGTTTCAGTGTCATTAGTATCAGATCATGTGTGAGGATACTGTCTCGTGAATTGCAGCACTGTTATCTTGTCCCATTGATTATTTGTTACATGATGGAAAGTACAACATGTCCAGCTGATACTGGCCGGTACAGAAGGTTAATACAGAGGAATCCTCTGTACCTTGCTGACAAAGAGACAATTTGGGCTCAAAATGTTGTATGTTTCTTGATGTAGTAAAGAAGATTTTTTTATCTGAAGCAGGTGACAGTGCTATGAGACACTTTTGGAGAATTTTCCAGCATTTCTGCCTTTAAGACATTCCTGTGGATTTCTAATCTATTATGTGAACACAGAAGGGGAAAATATGCTTGCCATGAAGCTCTCGCTGACGTGTGGCAACCTCTTGCTTGGTCACTCTTTTTTTCTCTTCTTAACGTCCTCCATCAGTGTCCTCATTGGCCTCTTTGCCTCTGCTCTTAGCTAACACTATGTCCATAGAGGCTGCAGAGCTACAGACCTATGTTGCCCTCTCGCCTGGCTCGACGCCAACAAAGCTAGACAGCAACCAAGTGACACAAAAAAATTTACCCTTGTGTGTTATCAAGTAAGTCATCAACTTGAGATTTGTAGCTAGAGGCTGTGAAACCATTGGCTGAGACAACAACTTTGCTAACACAGGCAAACATCAAGCAAGCCCAACAACACAAGACACAGCAAGCTGGTTCACAAGTTATTACTTACTAGTCCTACAGAAAGAAGGCCAGCTCAGCATCTGTCCTTTTAGCTCACACCAACGAGCAAAAAACTCTTTTCTTTTGTCCAGTCTCTTGCTCGGTCACTCTTTTTTTCTCCTCGCTTCCTCTGAAAACTTCTTCTTCGGTCTCTGTGCAGCCACTGCCATGACATCCACGCTGACAATACCAAGCTAGCTTCTTCCAAAAATTATACACTTTTTGCTTCTTCTTATAGCTTGCTTGCTGAAGACTCATGTTGCTGTGTGACATTACTTTATGCCGTTGTTGTGATAGATTTCGTGCCCAAGATTCCATCGTTGCATAATGCACTAGCAGGCGCTGTGACAATGACAAAGATGGACCTGCTGGCAGGTTTTGCACCACTTCAACAATACATTTCTAGTACAGTGCTAGAACTTTATCTGTAAAACAAAATAGATATCATAGATATAAACAAAATGTGGCACAATAAGCTATCCAGTGCAGACATTAAAAGATGCAAATATTGAAGAAAAGGATATAAAAGTGTCACTTACAATTTTGACTAAGCTTTGGGGTATCTAGATAAATGTTGAAAGTGGCACTATATCCAATGAAGTGTGAGATATCAAAGCTATGTAATGCAAGTTGCAGCCACCAACGTAACAATAATACAGAGAACACCATTTAAGAAGTACTATATAAATCAATACTTCCAAACAAACAAGCACCTACTGTTTGTCAGACCTGTCTCTGTTCCTCTGTGTGGAAAAACTACTCTGCTTTTGTTATAGCCATTCATTACCCAGCAACACGTTTAACCAAATATTTAGTCTAGCTTAGTTAAAACCTAATGGAGGTATTGAACATTACATATGTATGTGCCAGCTGTGAGGGCAGTGCCACTGAAACCAGCTTACCTTCCTCTTTGTATCTAGTTGTTTGTCATCTCAGTCGCCGCACTGTATCCATGTAACCACAGCGGAAAGAGAGGCTGTGGTTTTTGAGGTTATTTTAGTTTTTCTTTGGGTGGGGGATATTAGCTGTTTTTTGACCACACCTAATGTAAAAATCCCCAGCTGGCACGTTGCCGTGGTAACTGTAGCATCCTGTAACAAGTGTACAGGCAGAACTGACCTTGCAGTATGAACTAAAAGTACTATTAGGTAGAAATCTATCCATATAATCCAGTCAGAAATCCAGGCAGGATTCTCATTTCTTTTTTATACATCATGTGTAACTACATAAATGCAGTATGTTGTGTGTGTGTGTGTGTGTGTGTGTGTGTACAGATTCTGGCTAATCTGGTGATGGAGACCCTTCACCCAGAGCTGAGAAACGTGATTGGTCCACGTCTGAAGGGGAAGATGCAGCAGAGGCAGAGGGATTGGATGTTGGTGAGTTCCTATCATACTGTACAGTGCACTGCAGACATGCTGTGGAAACACAGGATAGACTCAAACAAGTCCAAACCAGTTATGTTTTTAACGTCTCTATCCTCCAGATTTCTGATGCAGTGTACAGGCAGGTGTTGTCTCAGACCACCGGTCAGTATAAAGCACTGGTTGAAGCCTGTGAGGCCCAGAGAGTTCCACTGGATGCCAGACTGCGAACAGACATGGACCAGATCATCACGTCTAAAGAACATGTCAGCAACAAGATACAAGGTGACCAATATCTACATGCAAAAGACTTGTTGATGTTAACGTACCTTTTGCATAGTCCAGGAGTTTGTCCACAAAATTGTTTCCACCATTAGTTAGGAATGAGTGTTCTGTTCTCACAGGAAGCCCTAATTTTGATGTCTACGCCTATGGCTTGAATGTGGTCTCCAACGTTTTTGGGTTTTTTCCACATATAACCATTATGTCAAAAGTATTTAAAGGACTGTCCTAACTACACATTGATATATAGATGCTGAAATGCACTATTACATATCTCACCGAGATGAGGCCAGATAGAAAAGGCAGTAACTAGTCTACAGTATCACAGCTGTTGATACTTGTAGTAAGTAAGAGAGGTATAGGGACTCTAATTTAACACGTGGTTTTATTAAACAAAATATGATACAGGTAGTAACTTCGGGGCAATGGTTAGGAAGGCAGAAGGGGAGGACTAAAAAAAGACAAAGAAGTGCTGACAGACAGAAAGAAATATTCCATGTTTAAATGTTGATGCCATATTTTAATTTACTTTTACAGCCTCAGTTGTCCGTCTTACACGTCCAACAATGACTTGGTTCACTTGGTGCTCGCTGTGCCGCGTAACATGATCGTCCTGACTCAAGTGCACGCTTCATTGTTCGCTTACCGTTTGCCTCATTGAGATGTAGCTGCAGTTTGTGTGGTTCAGGAAACACTGGCACAGCGAAGCAATCAGTCTGGTCACTGAATAACGCCACACTGCTCGAATTGCCCAGGAGTTTGGACATTTGGGACCAACAGGGCCTTTCCCCTGTAACTAAACCTCCCTCCATATCTGACATTTTCCAGCTCTCCAGTTTTACTTTGCACTTTCTCCTCACAACACAACTTTTGTTTTTTATTTAAGTCTATTGTTATCTGCAGCCATTCCTCTGTCACTCGCTCATTCTGTTTGATTAGCTGGCTTCTGCAGCACCAGATCATCCACCCTCTGAGTGGTAAGCCTGTCAGCTTTCTATTCATAAGTGAACTTGGCAAGGACTGCTCATTTTCTTTGTTATGTATCGTTTCCATTGAGCTAAAGTGGCAGAACAGCATTCCGCACTTGCACTGCATGGGCCATTTTCTGACTTTAACCCAAAGCCGTGCAGTTTCAGGTTACACAGGGGCAATGCAGACATTTGAGAGTTGCAATCCTAGCCATTATTTTTATTTTGTCTGTCTCTTTTCGCATAGGTTACATTTTAGTGGATTAGGAATGAAAGCTGCAGGGCTTCTATTGAAAAGGCACAAGTGTGTTAACTTAAGTGTCATCGCATAGATTAATTTCATACTGACCACTTCTTGTGACATCAGAGCCATGCCTTTATTTTGCTTCACGCTTCGACCTACTCTTTGTCGTCATCTGCAGCGCTACTTGTTTACAAGCTGCAGCAACTAACCATGAAGTTTTTTCTACTTCATTCTCCATTCGTCCCTACTGGTGTACAGCTCTGGTGGTGCCCAAGGCGGAGCAACTACTACGGAACAACGTCCAGCCTTACATCAGCTCCATCCTGGAGGCTCTGATGGAACCCACCAGTCGAGGTTTCTCCGAGGTTAGGGAAGTTTTCTTTAAGGAGCTGGTGGAGATCAGCAAGAACTCGCTCAACGGAGGGGGAAAAGAAAAACTGGGAGACGTGAGTCATGTTTTGCTGGCTGCAAATATTTCTTTCACTCTTTCTTTCTAGTACAGCAACTGATTTATGGTAAAAATTGATTTAGGTGTTAACATGGTTCACACTAATCTGACATCTCGAGTAACAAAGGTCTACACGAGCAGTTTGATAACCAAAGTAATATATAGTGAAAACAGGAGTGTCCATTGTTTTGTTTTGCCGAACACCTTAAAGCTGCATTAATTTGTTTTTGGCTACCAGGAGGCGGCAGAAGAATTGAAACAATAGCTCTCAGACACACGGCCCTGATATATTACATTTTCACCATATAAAGCTATGGCTAATGTGTGAATGACAATATGAAATCTGCTGTCTGGTGCTGAAGAAAACAGGGTAGATGAGAGCAGTTAGACTGAACTGTACTGAAAATATGCTGTAAATCATAAATACAGGCTGAAAATCTCTGTAGAGCTGCAGCATTGACTGTAACAGGAAATCCACCCAAAATATCTGATAACCCATGCTGCTTTTTTCACACAAAACCACTTCACATGATTATAGAATCAAAGCACATACTGACTCTAAAACAAAAGACTGATGGTTTACCGAGTTTTAATTGGGTTATACTTATTCCAGTTAGCGGGGCGATATGTAGTTTTCAGTGGCCAACATCACAATATGGGAACTCCCTCAGCCTCTTGCCTTCTACACTTAAAAGTGACGACACTGCAGGTAACGACACGGAGTTCCCTAACACAAAAAGACGGCCAGCTCCTAGCCCAAACTCCAAGTAAGGTTGTGCTGAAGCCTGTCAGGCCAAACAAGAATCTGATGGATCTGGGAAAACCCAGTCAACATTGGCAAGGCTTGAAACACGGAGAAACCTCCGCTTTGTTTTGGAACCAACAAAGCCTTTGTCACTATTGGACTTGCTTTTATCCTTTTGGACAGGTTAACTAACGTTACTGCATGTGAAACTGAAAATCCGACTCTCAGTCTTCACATAGGATTAGGCATACTGACCATCAGAGGTAACTGGAAAAACCCTGCAAGTGAATCGTTTTTGTGTGAGATTACAACCCCTTCACACACAGGAAATAAAAAAGTCTAATAATTTAATTTAAATACATTATATATAGCCCCTTTAAGACTTGACTTGACTCACTTTAGTTAGCGAATATGGTCCAAGTGTTAATGTGTGAATGAGAAGAGTATTGTCTAACCTTTGGTTATAATAAAATTATTAGACTGCATGAAAAGACAGTGTGTTTGTAGAATCCTAGGCCATGTTAGTGCTAGTCTGTAATTAGAAGTCAGGGAGTGTCTTCAGCTGCCCTCCATGACTGATCCTGAACAATCAGCCAAAACAGAAAACGGTTGAGCCCTTGTTTCTGTTTTGGTCCAAATTCTCCTTAAATGAAGTTTGTACCACCTCGATCACCGTTAACCTCCTTTAACTGTCTTCCCCTCAGCACATGGAGAGGCTGTCCATGCTCGCCTTCCACCCGGTGAAGATGCAGAGCTGCTATGAGAAGGTGGAGCAGCTCAATCTGGAGGGGCTGCAGCAGAGGTTCGACGTCTCCAGCCCCTCCGTGTTCGTCAACAGGGCTCAGATCCTCATGTGGGAGGTAACCTGCTACAGCAATTTTCTCTAACAAAGCAGTGTCAGGATGCCTGGAAACACTCCCTAGTTCACACACCAGCAAGCTGACCTGCCTGTGGTGAAGTCTCTACTTACACCTGCTGGACTAAAAGAATATGACAATTTGTAGAAAGATGACTGTGAGCTGAAGCTAAGCCGTGGTTTACCGTCACAACCAGTATCACTCTGTTACTTGTGCTACTGTATAACTTTTTTCTTCTTATTATTTTGACAGCAAATGGACAATGCGGTGTACACATTTGAGCAGCTGCTCCACCAGTCTTTAGAGGCCAAGGGAGAAGATAACATGTGCAAGACCATGGAGCGATGCCAGGACAGGGTTCTCAAGGTAAAAAATTAAAAACAGAAGGAATATAGTAGAGAAACAGATGAGAAGATGGATAAAGGTGGACAAGGTGAAGAAAAGACAGTCACATCAAATGTTTTCATAATTTTAGCTACAGCACATTGCAGAATAAACACTACTACTATAAAACAGACATTTGGGACCAACCAAATCCCAAAATATAACCATATTTTTTCAGTTTGACTTTGTAGAATCTAGCCATGGAGATTGCCTCCACCGTAATACTATGAAGGTTAATAAAATTTAATTTGTGGTGCTCATAATATTTTTAATTAAAATGTTAAAAAATTTTTAATTGTTTAAAAGTTTTTGATATTTCAAGATAAGTTGATCTCTGAGATGAGTTGCATGATTTGGTCAAAGTAATAAAAGGAAAATCTATCTGAGGTTCATTATCTGGACAGTATCTGGATATACTGTATATTTTTATCAATCTCAAGAGGTAAACTGAGGTTTCAACAGAAGCAGAATGAAATGTTAGAAGATGTGAATTGCTAAGGTAAATGTGATTTGTGAAATCAGTAGAAAAGCTATAAGGAGTCACTGAGCTCTACGTGTTTCTGGTCTTCCCTTGTCAGAAATATGATTACGACAGCAGCTCAGTGCGCAAGAAGTTCTTCAGAGAGGCTCTGCTGCAGATCATCATCCCATACATGCTGAAGCAGCTCTCGCCATCCTGCTCACCTGTGAGTAGCACCCAGCACAGCCTCACGTCACCTTTCTTACCGCTTTTTCATTTTTCACTCATTCCCATTACTGTGGAAAGAAAATCACAAATGATATACTGTACAATAATCAGCCATAACATTATGACCACAAAAACACTGAATATCTCATTATCATGGTACCTATCATTGGGTGGGATATATTAGTATATTAGTCAAAGTTCATGTTAGAAGCAGGATAAATGGACAAGCGTAAAGATTTGAGGGCAAAATTGTGATGGCTAAACGACTGGGTCAGAGCATCTCCAAAACTGCAGCTCCTGTGAGGTGTTCCCGGAAAAACGGTGAACCGGCGACGGGGTCAGGGGCAGCCAAGGCTCACTGATGCACGTGGGGAGCAAAGGCTGGTCCATGTGGTCCGATCCAACAGACGAGCTACTGTAGGTTATATTTTTGAAAAAGTTGTTGATGCTTCTGATTGAAAGGTGTCAGAACACACAGCCACGGAGCAATGGAAGAATGCGGCCTGGTCTGATGAACCATGTTTTCTTTTACGTTATGGTGACGGCCAGGTGTGTGTGCTCATCACCTGCCTGGAGAACACATGGCACCAGGATGCACTATGGGAAGAAGGCAAGCCGGCTGAGCCAGCGTGATGCTTTGGGAAATGTTCTGCTGGGAAACCTTGGGTCCTGCCGTTCATGTGGAGGTTACTTTGACATGTAGCCCTTCCAGCTAAGCATTGTTGCAGACCATGTAGGCCTACACCACTAATGAAAACGGTGTTCCCTGATGGCAGTGGCCTCTTTCAGCAGGATAATGGGGCCTGCCACAAAGCAAAAATGGTCCAGGAAGGGTTTGGGGAACACAATAACAAGTTCAAGGTGTTGACTTGGCCTCCGAACTCCCCAGATCTCAATCCAGTTGAGCATCTGTGGAATGTGCTGGACAAACAAGTCCGATCCATGGAGGCCCTTCCTCACAACTTATAGGACTTTAAGGATCTGTTGCTAACGTGTTAGTGGCAGATATCACTGCACACCTTCAGAGTTCTAATGGAGTCCATGCCTCAACGTGTCAGGGCTGTTTTGGCAATATGGGGCAGGTGGTCATAATGTTAGGGCTGGTCGTTGTATGTCAGTGGCTTACTATATAGCTTACAGGACACTCATTGAGCTCATCCCACACCAAACCTGTGCCTGAATTCACAAGAAAAAGTATAGACACTAACAAAAGCAGTACATAATGCAAATTAGTCTGAGCAGAAAGAACAATAAAATGTGAACAGCTGATTTCAAGACACCGTCTTCATTTGCACCAACCTTGTTTCTAGTTTACAGTCCTTGTTTGAAGAACTACAAGTTTTGAGCCCTAAAATGACAAAGCTCTGATTGCCTCAGTAAGCTTAAAAAAATAAATCAGTCCAATTGCATATTAAAACAAAAATTAGCTTTCACCTTCTTTGAATTTTTAACCCACAAAAAAAGTGTTTTTATTGTAACAAAACCAATGACAGAAACATTAAATGTAATCAATGTTAACTGATATGTAGGCAATGCATTGACTGTTTTATGGAGCTCATCTCTGCCCACTCCTCCCCAGGAGCTGCCTCGCTTTAAAGAGCTAATCTTTGAGGACTTCTCCCGTTTCCTGCTGGTGGAAAATATGTTTGAGGAGGTGGTGCTGCAGTCTGTCTCCAAGGACATAATAATGGGTGAGGACCAGTAAACACAAGATTTAGAAATGGTTGCTGACATGGCAATAGTTGTGGTAGTTTGCAATTATATTTCATCAAAGTGTTTTGTTCAACTTCTTTGTTGAAAGAATGACTGATTTTGTTTTCTTTCTTTGTCCAGCTGTGAAGGAGGCAGCTGTCCAGAGGAAACACAATCTGTACAGGGACAGCATGGTTCTGAACAACAGCGACCCCAACCTGCTCCTGCTCGGAGAATCCCCTCAGGTGGATTGGGCTAGTAAATTTGGGGCTGATGAATCGGAGGGCTCTGTCGATGGTGTTAAAGGAGGGAGTTCTGGGAGAAGACGCAGGCAGGTGGTGTCCATGATCCAGCTGGACGGGTTGCCTCTGCCCTACGAGTCCTGCCTTGAGGTCCCAGGTGTGGAACTTATTCCCGAGGAGGATGGCGAGATCTCTGAGGGCAAAGAAGAGAACAGAGGGGCGGATAAGAAGGGCCAAGTGAAGAAGGAGGAAGAGAAGGACCTAGGCCCCTCTGAGGATCCCAAGTCTCCTGACAGCGTGGATGAAATCAGATACCTGATCCATCCAGTAGTGGAGGTGGGGCTGCCTGTATCAACGCAGAGCCAGAGCGACATGACCAACAAGACGGAGCCGATCACAGGCACCATCACCACGAAGGATGGGGTGCAGGAGGATGTCACACATGTCATCACCTTGGTGGAGGACGTCCCCAGGAAATCTCCGTGCGACAAGTTATCCCCACAGACAATTCTCCAGCAGCTGGTAGGAAGCAAGAAGCAGGAAGCTGAGGAGGGGCATCAGGAGGAAGCAGCCATCAAGAACGCCATCGAGGAAATAGAGATAGCAGTACAGGGAGATGACAGTGAACAGGTCGCTGCGGTGCCTGCAGCACAGTCAGATTACGAGTCGTCACCAACGCCAGCGACGGCTACGGACTCAGGCTCGCATGGCGACAGTTGCCTCCATTCACCAACCAATGAGGGGCTGGATGTCACAAACAGTCTGAACGGAGAGGACAAAATTATCGACCCAGTAGAAGTGGAAGTGTTTTTAGCGTAGGAAGAGAAGTGGATTGAATAAGGATTGTATTTAAAAGGTTTCATTTAAAGCATTGGCTTTTTTTTGTTACTGATATTGCACACTCCCCCGCCTTACATTTCTTTGGTGATCGGTTCCTCTACGCAGCTTAGTGAATTTCAGTGCAAGTTTTCTTCTAGTGTTGTGTGGGACGCTGAATTCAACATATCTGATTTATATAAGTTAGGCTCCTTTATGATGCCAACAGGCTGAGGGGGCTTTTAAAGTGATAATCAACTTTTAAACTTACAAATAAGGGAGTTTGTTTTCAAATGATTGTTAAACACAGCAGGAAATAAGGCCTATATTTTCTCAACATCTCTCACATTTATACTGTCAAATAAATGACAAATTGTGCTTTTAACTGTACTGCAGGTGAATGGATCGCTCTTTTCACAGCCTCTACCTGGGCAGCAGGGGGAGCTACAATCAACCCTTTAGATGTTATCTGGGGATTTTTTTCTGTGTATTTGAAATATTCTTTGAAATACCGGTATCTATTTTTGTAAAATGTAATTTTATTCAAAATATGTAGTTTGTTTACTTTGAAGAGCTGTTCCTGTATTCACAAATGGCCTTTGTGTTTCAACACTAGATATTTTAGTACAAGCTGTCAGGAATGATTTACTTCTCTGCTTTACTTTTTGACAACTGTACAACAAAAGTCTTTGCCCGTGGATGTAGATGACCGAGATATAGTAATAACGGCTCCTTAACTTGTAGGATTTTGATGAGCTTGTAATCAGAGGCAGCTCTGCGAGTATAAGGGGGAGATTCTTAGTGTCGGCTTCCGATGGTTGTTTTTCAAATATCAATTATATATTTCACCCTGACTTTTGTGTAATTATATTAAATCATGCATGACAGTGACAATGTTTCTATTGAAAATTAATCTTCAATCTTTTCTGATTTAATTCAAATTTTACACTTTGGGTGAATCCTTTTTAAATTTGTCTGTCATTTGGATGAAGTAGCTTTTACAAAAAGGTTTTTGTCCGTATCTGTGTAAAAAACTTTTTATTTATTTAATTTGGTAAGTATAGTGGAATTAGAGACAATACATGTTGAATCGTATGCTAAGCTGTTGACAAACTTCACATTGTTCAAACTGACCTGCCATGCACTAAGTAAAATACTCAAGGTTACCCCCGGTTCAAATAAGGAAAAGTTCCAATACAAGGAGAAACCTCAGGAAAAGCAGCAGAGGAGGGATCTCTTACTGAAATACACATGAAATACTGAAAGTGTTGTATTGACACAGGAGGTACCGGAAGAAGGACAAAAGCATGGAGACAATGAATAAATAAAAACAAACATAATCTTTTCATTTTTATTATAATTAGTACCAAATGACCTCTCTAGGAACTATCTTGTGAATTTGCAGTTACATATCAGTTTCAGCATCACACACTCTAAGGGGTGAATTACTTTCACTTTTGCACCGTCTGTAGTGAAGAGACCTAACGTTAAATGCGAAGTGATATTCCAATTATTGCACATCCCCTCTCAATTTTATGAGTTAGTGTCCTGTTGTGAAATTGCCTGTTGCCACTGTATCTAAGGCGCATTTTGAGCGTGCTGCCTTTAAATTCATACCTAAGACCAATTACTTCCAATGGAGGACCATTGACTCTCACCTTCTAGCGGTTATTTATTACAAAACCTGTTTGGTGTGAGCAGCTCAACTTCACATGTTTAGTGCTTTTTCTTCCTGAAATATATCACCAAAAAATATGGATGAATAAAAAAATTTCATCAACTTTATT
Organism: Micropterus salmoides; assembly: GCF_014851395.1. Lineage (NCBI taxonomy): Eukaryota > Metazoa > Chordata > Actinopteri > Centrarchiformes > Centrarchidae > Micropterus > Micropterus salmoides. Next base: position 25,602,431 of record NW_024041151.1, on the reverse strand, counting down.
CTTTACTTGTCAACCACGTCATTTGAGTTTTATTGTGACAGAAAATCCTGATGATTGCAATTCTTCAGTGCGCCACATCAAGTGATCAAAAATATTTGAATGTTTTTATTGGCAGAATCAGTTATAAAATACTCGTTTCAAAAGTGAAGAATAGCATATTTCAAAAAACACATCTGAAATGTCAGTTGCAAGGCACACAGTTCGTGGTTTGTTAGTGCCACAGAACCTCATGATTTCACCATCCCCTTATATACATGTGACAATGACTTTGATCTGTTTGTAAACCAGGATGACACATGAAAAAGTACAAGCTACAATCTTATGATTCAGTTCCTGAATCGGAGTACTGTCTCATGACCTCAGAGTAAATCTCGGCTCCAAGTGCGAGCCTACTTTTAGGTTTCACTCCAAAACACAACGAAAAAGACAGAATCTGTATTCAGAACTTGATGTCTTTTTGGCTCCACTCACAAAATGTTGCTTTTTAAGCCATCAAAAACATACGGATGGGTTTCACTTCAGTTAGTGTAAGTAGTGTATTATTAACACAGTCAGATTTTCTAGAAATCTCACTTTTGACTCATCTGTAGCCATAACACCTTAAATTGTTTAGTAAAATACAGTGAACTGTGTAGTGGCTATAAAAGGTCTGTCAGTGTTGACCAGAAAAACAGGAACATGGGTAATATGCCACGAGCTGTGGAGGACTTCCCTAATCAGTTCTGTTGAACCTCTGCTGTGGCCGATTCAAATACATTTCTCCTCTTTGACTCCATTGATTACTATTTTAAGATAAATGAACAAAAAGGAGAGTTTAAGTAAGCAGCACTACTTCCCCTGGAAAAATCTTTTCCCCCTCCCATGGATTACTCACTTAGATGTTTGCTATCTGAAAAATTAAGCAAGACCATGCAACAAAAACAGAATGGTCATGTCCCTTTAACACAGAAGAACCACCTCATTAATTATGAAATTATAGAGATTGCCTGTATGGTCAAAGACAAATATTATAACTTAGTATGTCCAGCTGAAGTGTTTTCAAGTTAATATTGAGTTCAGAGGCAAGAAACCAGAGACAGAAGACTGAAACTGGTGACAGACAATGAGAATAATTTTGTGCATGAAGATATCAATTTCCACATCCAGATGATTCTTAAGCAACAGTCAGTGTGGTGCAGCTCTTTCTTCAGCCAACACCTAACCCAACCTCTCTCTCTCTCACACACACACACACACACACACACACACACACACACACACAAAATTGCGTAACAATCTTCAAAATCAGCACCTGTGCCCAGAGCAATGGAACAACACGTGGCGGTTTCCCATTAAGTCTCCAGAACATGTGATCCTTTCAAAGCTAAAAAAAAGCTATGCTCTGTCTTAACTGTCCGTACCATCAGATCTGACCCACGAGAGGGAATGAGATGAAATAACCGAGAAGAGAGCCCACAATGACCCCAAGGAAGATCCAGGTGTTGTAGGACATGACGCACAGCATCAGCATGTAGCCCAGAGTCACCTGCAGTATGTGGAGGACTGTCTGGATACCGTGCAGCAACCAGCTGACGAGGGAGGAGAGGAAATACATGAGTTACGCCAGGCACAATACGCCTATATGAGAGGGTCATTACCTCAAATACTTTATTCAGTGTGTGAGTTTAGTCTGTCAACATGTTATAGATTTTCTGAAAGGCTTTGGGTTATATATTGTTTCTGGGTTCAATCATTATGACAGAATAGGTGACAACAGAAAGGGAGGTCTACCTAGTGTGTGAGAAATACTCAGCTCAGTATGAATGGAGGTGCACAGATCTACACAGAGTACAAAGAACACCACACACACTACTACAGAAAGTAGTGAAATGATATGAAGCTCAGAAATCACTTAACGCTACATGTTTGATTTAATATAAAACAAAATGGGGTCAAGAAAACACAGCATAATAAATAATTTCAATATGCCCATGGTAAATCAATATTTTTACCTACTAAGTAAAAAGTCAAAATTTTGATTTACCATAAGCATGTTATTCCTGCCCTGACTAACTTTTCTTGCTCTTCTTTCTGACAACCCTCTGCTATTTTTATTTAAATGATTATAATCTGATTGCAGGGACCCTGACCTGTTTCTGGAGGTGTTTGAAGTAGAAGGGTGTGACTCCATAGGGGTCAGCGAGGATTCAGAGGGACTGCTGTCCAGTACGGAGCTGTTGTCGCTGCGGCAGGACGGCGGGGCTGCATACGGAGACTGGTGCTGAGGCTGGGCCAGCTTCGAGCTCCTCCCCAGCCACACCCTCCACACTTTGAGCAGCTCGTAGAAGACTGTCAGCAGCAAGACCACAACCACTGACAGCACCATCCCTAAAGACACAAGGACGCCACACGCACAAATGAACTCATACAGCTGAACTCAGCGTCACAGTCCTTCACTCATTCCTTGAATACAGTGATGGTGCTTTTGCTTTGACTTTGACTCACTGGTAGCTCACTCGCAAAGGATGCCAGTGTAGTCAGCTTAGATTCATAAGTTACAATGAATGCTACAACGGCAACACACAGTCATGTTTATAAACTAATCATTCATAGGAAATGTTAAAACTATTCCTTATCTGCAAACACACAGCTTCTGGTTGTAACCATAAGACAATTTCTTATATAATACATATAACATTATATAATACATACATACTTTGCCCATTTAAACTGATTTATTGAGGCAAAGTTCTAGTACAGTTAATTCTGTCAAGACAACAATACATACTAAGGCATAAGGAAGTTGCAAAAAAAGAAAAAAAAAAGAAAACCTGCTCATGTTATCTTTAATAACCAAATGTAAGGGATCTGTATAAAAACACATTCATTATTTTGTGCATGCTAAAGATGGACGGGTTTATTTAGTCTCTGAAATATTGATATCTGCTTCAAACTCCCCGTATTGGTCAGGCTCTAATAGTGAACACACTGACAGTGAAAAAGATGAGTGAGCGAGCTGCAAGAGAGGTTCAAGAACTTCCTATGGATGTTCTGATATGTATTTTTACTATGAAACCAGGCCAGCGATTGAATCCACTGTGCCCCTCCACAAAGGAAACCGACTTCTCAGAGCCTCCTTTCAAACCTACAGTCTTGAAATATAGGTTACTGTTCTTTTTCAAAATACACTCATTTAGGTCTGGTGTTACATGGGTGTTTGTTGACATAACACTACATTATGTTTTAACCCGATAAACTGGTTCTAAAAGATCTACTGGGAGAGACCTTCCAGAAGTGAACAACTACACTTAAGTGGAGATGTTTTTTGACAATCTGCAGCTTACCTGCAGGCCCGTGGACATCCCAGAAGTCAAACAGCAGTGTCACGCTGCTCGACACCTCAAACGTCATCTAAAGAAAAAAGTGCACACCATCATAAGCTACCATTCATCGGTTAACTGCTGATCTTAAAGTAGTTTGTTGTAAAACAAAAAAATAAAAAAAAATACCCCGCTCACATTTTGAGAAACATGTGCAATTTAGGTGTTGCAACAATCCTGACATCAGCCTCTTTCCCACCAAGATCAGTCGTGTAAGACCAAGAGCTACTGCACTGCTCTGCGATCCGTCCTCTCCTCTGTCATTTTCTGGCGCAATGGCTCAGAACATCTTTGATTTCAGATCTAAGCTCTTTTTTTGACTCTTACCAGACCCAGACTCTGATAATAAAAAAAAGTACTTCTCAACACAAAGAGTTATGTTTCAGAATAAAAAGCAGCCGTTGTTTAAGAACCGGGAAATATATGTAAGAAAAAAACTAAAAGTTATACACGTCTGTTTTGTGAATTATTTCCTGCCCGAAACAAGCCTGGGAGAAGCTGTGTTCTGCTCCTTCTCTTTCTTCGACTGTCTACTGTACTGTACTATTTGCTTGCTCAGAACCTCTTCTATTCTACATAGGATTTTTGGATTCCTATTTCCTCGTAATTTATGCCGTTCTGAACAAACATCTATTCAGCTGATCGTGCCCCACAATTACAGGATGTATTGTCCAACAAAAGCACACTCTGTTCTGCCCTGCTGCTGTAGATGTGTGACTGACAGAGGAATGTACTGTTTGTGTGTATGTTGTGTGTCTGCTGCCCGGTCCTGGTAGCCCCCCCTGTAAATTCACCACCTGTCCTGGCATGAGTATCTCTCACCAGCTGCACACTGGTGACAGGAAAATTCTAATAACCATAAGCAAAATTAAAATCTTAGGATTTGGACTGTTGGTTGGACATAACAAGATGTCACATTGGGCTCTGAGAACATGTGATGTGCATCCTCTACATTTTATAGACTTTTTTAAGAGATAAGTTTGGGGATTTTGCCTATATTTCAGATAGAGCAGAGAGAGGGGAAATGAGGGAGAGAGAGGGGATGACATGCAGCAAACAGCTTTGGGCTGGACTCAAACCCTGGTCAGCCTTGTACATGGGGCACATGCTCTACCAGGTGTTGCAGTTCTAGTCCATGACATGCCACTATGCATTCAATGTGAACACAAAAAAACCCCCAAATCTTGAAAGGCATCCTTGTTGTTTAGAGGTGTGAAGTGCATATTGTGTTACCATGATATTCTTGAATGGTTTTTTGCATACCACCTCACTTCCAACTTTCCAAATAAAGGCAAAAGCAGTAAAATCCTTAAATAATTATTCTGGTTTATCACATCTTATTTACATCTACCAGTTACAATAACATTGTTTGTAAATTATGTGGAGGTAAAACCAAAAGTGAGTGCACCCGTAATGTTGGTAATAATCCCTCATTGCACCAGAAAGTTGGTCTGTAATGGTTGTTTACAACTATTAGTTTAGGCTCATTTTACCGTTTCACTTCTTTTCTCCTCCGAGTACATGTGGCTGCCATTGTTTTTTTAAAACTCTGATCATCTGACTGCTCATGTTTCTTGCCTGTGTCAGCCGTTTTTGTTATGTCAGCAGTTAACTTTGTGAATACAATGCTATTATTAGAAATGGTGACCAAACCTTCAAAGATAAGAAATGACTGGGTCCGAGTTAGCCATTGAAGAAAAAGAAACAGATGGAAAAAGGAAAAGAGGGAAAACTGCAGAATAGTGTGTTCCACTAAAATCCAGTTACTTTTTGTCTAACTTACTCTCTTACCAAAATAGAGACTCATCGACAACTTCAACAAAGTAAAGGATCAAAGCAACAAGTCTGTAAACAGTGCAAAAGTACATAGAGGACACAAGTATTTAAGGCCACTTGAAAACATTACAGAGAACTTCAATTAAAGGTAACATGAGTCAACAATCCAAATTGAGGCCAGCCAAGGTAATCATTGTGAGCTTATCTTTGAAACTCCTTAAGAAAACTAGATGTATGTTTTCCAGGTGATTGTTGAGGCTGGAAACTGTGACAGCAGTCCTTCAACAAACACTCACAGTACACTTAGAAAAAAAGCCCCTTTTTTTTTTGTTTTTTTTATGCTTTAGCCCATTCTGAGCATTTTCCAAGTGCATACCATAACTTTTCAGATGTTTTCCAAACTGCCAGGCAGCTGCTGGTTGCCATTCATGTCAGTAGTATAATAACTTGCAAAGACTTAGCAGAGTCTTGAAATGTGCCTATGGTATTCAAGTTTAATTGAATTGCCATTTTAAAAAATACAATTATTATCGCTGAAACATTGTTTTTCTTTGATATAGCAGAAAAAATTTAAATGTCAGGTATTTAAATCACAACAAAAAGTTGACTGCATAGTATGAAATGCAGATGAGGCATTACATACTATGCATGCATAGTATGTAATGCAAGCGCATATACTGTAGCTGAGTAATATTATCAACTTTGTTTGTAAACCATCAGCCCCAGATTGTGCCTCTGGTGTTTTATCTGGTGCCTCATATGTTTTTTTTAATCAAAGCGATGTGGCTGTGTGCTAATGCAGTGTCTGCTCACTGACATCTATGGCTGCCTGACAGGGAGGAACAAAAATACATAGTACAATTCTAAATAGCTATGGTTCAATTACCAGGCAATTACTGTAAAGCACCTGCGATTCAAATGGGTTAAATGTAGGGATGCGCAATACGTTAACTGGATATGATCATACGTTGACTTTCTGTGGACTTTATGTACTGTATCGTTATGATATGATCATGCCATGTTATCCTTTTACAAAACGACGTTGTCCAAATGAGTTCAAGCAAACTGTAGCTAAAAAACAAAAACAAACAAACTCGGTTTTCAAGGTTTTTGTTTAACTTAAGTGTGTTGAGTAACGTTACTTTGAATACTTTCAGCCATACTGCCCCTATTTATATGGGCTCTTTAAAATTAGCCTAAAGGTTTCACGGGTCTTTTTAGCTGTTTCAGGTAACTTATCCCTAAACTTACTCTCTAAACTGGGTGCACTGTTGTTGACTGACGTTAACTTATGTTGCAACGACACGCTTTAACCTGCAGAGTAGTAACGTTATTCCAAATGCAACAAGACGTATTCAAGACACATAGGAAGTATATACTTGATACTGTGACTAGCTACAATCACACAACTTACGGGCATCATGGTGAACTTGCTGAGCGTAGGCTAACGCCACAGTTTCAGCGGTGCAGTTCAGCTCAAATCCGAGCCATTCCTTACAAGTACGTCGGTAGTAACCAGTGAGCCAACTGCTCTCAGGCTAGCGTTACCTCGTGACTCCTGAAGAACAGAGGGCTGACGGTTAGTGGAGTTTTTCAGCAACTGAAAACAAAGAGCAACTGCGACAAAATAATCGAAACGGTAATATAGGTCCAATTAAAGTCGTCCGGAAACGCAAATGTTATCGTCGATGTCGAGCATGGTGGGTAAAAGTGACAACAATTTGCACAGTTACAACTAATATTTAGCTAACGTTAGCCGAGAACTCACTAAAGGCCGATGGACAGAGATGTCACGCATGCGCAAGATGAATCCGCAGTTTATTTACGACAAATGTTTGGATCACGTGACGGACGGAGTCAGCCGAAACTATTCGTAGCTTTTCGGCTGCTTCCGCTATAAAAGCCACTGTCAAAGCAAGGCAGGCCAAGGCTTCATCAGCGGAGAAGCGGTGACAAACGGCCTTTCATTGTTGACAGTTGTTACTGGAAGGAAGCTGTTAATAATTGGGAGAGATAACCATAAACACCCTTATTGGGAGGTTACTTTCTTGTTTTTATCACGTTTTTTTCTTAATTAGGGTATTAATTAAGGTAGTCTACAACCATAGCCTACAACGTTACATTTTTTTTTTTAGATTTCATTAGCCTATACAATATTGTTTTACCGTGCACTGTAGGCTATGTATCTATTGCTATGTTTGTCCCTTATTGAAGATGCAAACATCATCATTCTTTAATTGTTGTCTGAACTGTTCTGTCTATTTTATGCAAAATACAATCTCTGCAGTGTCTATCTAAATAGATTTTCTTCTGCAGCTCCAGCAGCCTGCCACCTCAGCCTTAGCAGAAACCTTTATCCCAGCCTTATCCTTTTGATTTTAGTCTCTATTGGAATGGCTTCTCTTGGCTGCCATTTTGTACATGCAGTTTTTAGGACAACTGATAACCATTTTCTTTGAGGGTTCTCATCCATGGGTTGTACTCACATTTTCCAGTAACCATTTACACTTGTCTTATGCACTGTTTTATCTGTGTTCAGTCAGAACATATAGAAATATTTTCTTGTGTGTAATGCACTTTTAATTGCTTTCCTTCTGGTTGAAAGATGCTATAACTCTCGAAAAGAGGGGAAAACATGATCCCATTTTAGAAACACAACATAATAAACAACATGTCATATCATTTTATTGTTATACTGTACAGTACAACTTAGATTCTGCACTGTAAGTTGAAATATTACATTTACTGATTGAGGTGCTACTGTTAGTATCTGCATACGGCACCTGTAAACAGTTTACAAGTAGAAAAATACAAAACCAGACACCACTCATCAATATGTGAGGGGGGAAGAATGAAAAAAAGAACACAGAATAAGTGGGGCTTCATAAAGCTATAGTACCTTTTGGTAGAGAAGAATTTAACAGAATTAGGATCGATAAAGGCAGCGTGAAATGACTTCAGGGAGCTGTTGCAGCACTCTTAGAAATGAGAGGAATTGCACATACTTTTCTAAAACAAGAATAAAAACAAATTCAACAGGTCTAAGGTCCAGTGTCCTCACTGTTTTTAAAAGCTACATTTGTATACATCAAGTGCACTTAGCACAGTCCACAGGAGACAAAGCAGGAAGAGTTGCACCAGCACATCCCGACATCCTTCCTGACAGAGAAGATCACACAAGCTCCTGTAAGGAGTGTCGGGAATCCAGATTGTTTAAGGCATGCATTCACAATAATGTAAAGCCAGAACACCAACATGTTCGGTGACTGGCAGATTTCCAACAGTAACAGAAGTTTGCCTGTGGAGATGTCAGAGCTGGTGTGCCTCAAAAAATGAAATACAAATTCTGGAAAACGTGGTGATCTAGGAACCAACACCAGCAGCGCGATTGTTTTTTTGTTTTTTTTAAATTCACTGAAGAGACTTTAAGATTATACTAAACTGTGGTAAAATAAGACAAACATCAATAATCTCACAAACATTCAGTCCAGCAGTTGTGCTTAAGATTTCAGTTTCCCACACAAAAGTGACATTGACCATGTGCCGTTGTTTTTACAACACAGTAGTGCTGCGTGATATGGGTGAGATCATTATAATTATATAAATAAGGATATTTGGCGTCATCAAGATATGACACAGTTTAACAAATGTATGGAAAATCACATAAAGAAATCAAACTGATGTTCAAAGCAAGGAATTTGAAATTGTAGCATCTGAGTGAAAACAGACCACAGGGTGAACTCTTAAATTAGTCACACACACGCATCTACACGAACAGTAGATGTGCACTCAGAAATGCATGTACTCAAAGTGAAAAAAGTGCTGTATCATCTGAACCGACTGATTTCAGAGGATCCTCATCTCACTAATGTAACACTGAAAGAAAATTAAGGCTACAAAGGGGAGAAAAAAACAACATACAATCTCGTCATTTAAGATTCTCAGTCAACCAGGACGAAGTTATCCAAGGAGTGTTCCAGCTGCACTTCATTTAACCCTCCTTGGATAACATACAATCTCATTCAGACTGCTCATTCATTCACTGCTCACTGTGTATTGTTACTGTTTACTGTGTTTTATATTGCGTGTATCGGGTGAATGGTCTGAGGGCTGTGCTGCTCTGTCTGTTGTAGTATGTCTGAATTTGTTGTTGTCTATTCTGACGTTGTTTATGCACCTTGGTCTGTCCGAAACGACATTTATGCTCATCTGTCTCCTTGTATGCGGAAGAATGACAAAGTAGACTTGACTTGAGACTGAAAAGATGATGAAAAGCACTGGCATCACATCTTAAAACAACAACAACAACGTATTTCAAACCCCAATCTGTCAGTTCTGCTCAACAGTTCTGCTAAACAGCTGCAAGAAAATAAGATGTAAAATGGTACAGCAGACATCAGTTGGTGCATTGCAGAAGCAGGGACTCGGTGAAGTGATTCCGTTTGCATGCCTGATAATGTTAAGCTCCAGGGAGCTTTCTGGACAAGGTAAAGCTTGCACCAACAATGACCACAAGAGGGCAGAGAAAGACTGCGTCAGTGCTGCAAGCTTCCTATCCAGCAGCAGGAAAAACAGCCTAATCTGCAGACAGGCTGTCCTCTGAATACAAAACTGGTGTCAAAGCAAAACCTCTCAGTTATTTGAGCCAACACAGAGTGGAAGTATAGAAATATTAGATCAAGATATTTCCAAATATAAGAGCATGTCAGTGCATAGTATGCTCTTCTATGTGTTGAATTTCAACATAAGTGATCTTGTCTAGAAACTAAATATTTTTAAACATAAAAATGTAAATATTGCAATTGTTTGATTCATGTCGATAAAAACAATGTTTAAAAGTATATCACTTTTGTGTGACTGGATTAGTTTGTATAACAATTTTGAAGCTAATTTTATTTAGCTGCTATCTGTATTTCAGTTTACACAACTGAGCTGTGTTGCTGAGCCACCATGTCTTTAAACTTTAAAGACATACTTTAGACCTTTTTAAAGCCCCTATGTGTAGGATTCAACAAATTGCTGACCAGCAACTTCCAGTGGTATAATAAAAAAAGACACACAGCAATGCGTGCTGCTACTGTACACACAGACTCATGGGACTGTCTAATGTTTCTTCAAACAAAGACTTAAAATAAAAACTTTAAAGAGGTTCTGATCATAGAACAATCCCACACACAGGGGTAGGTGTCACTAGCTTTCCAGACCAACCACAACCTCTGACAATGGGTTCTCTTTCTCAGTTTCCAGCGTGAAGACAGCTCTGCCCCGCTGATGATGAGGACTAGGTTAACTAAGACACAAACAGACAGCAGTGGACCACAATAACAAGAGCACAATTGAAACAAGACTGCAAAAAGGCAGACATTTGATCTCACCAAACATGAGCCTTCAGTAGGCCGAAATCATTTACAAGGCATCACAGATGCAAAAATTCATTGCAAAAAACCAAACTATACAGATTTTACCCTGCCTCATTAAAGGAACATATCCAATCACTGAATATCCTAAATGCTGTACAACACTTCTTTTAGGCACAGTGATGTTCACCCGTTCTGTCTGACACTACCTGGTGGGACTAAGGTGAAATTAAAACTTATAGTCAATATGTGATCCCTTTTTTCACTTATTAGAGGACAAAGAAACAATCTTTGGGATGTTTGGGGGTGGAGTAATGGTCCACCCTCTTGAACCCAGCGTGTCTATTTCCTGATTTGTCGGGAGCCGAGTGCAGACATGTGTGGGTGGCCGTGGCCATGATGCTTCATTATCTGCTTCCTCCCTACTGTCTACTGTTGAAACTGGAGTTGACGCTACTGCAGCTTTCCTCGTAAGTGGGTGGAGGTTCTGTAACACACAAAGGCAAAACAATAGTCAATAACACTATGGATAGTGGAAGTCCCACTTCCTCTCTGAGCCTTTGTACCACTAGTTTCTGTACAGCAATGGATTTTGGTCACATGTATTTTTTTCTTCCATCTGAAATGCTGAAAGATGTTGCTGCGGTTTTCTGTCAATATTGTAAAATAAAAGTGAATATACAACTGTACTGGACAGTGCTTTTTGTCCACTTCATACATTTTCAACCAAGATAACACAAAGAGCATGGGGCTTTTCCACATTTTGACTTGTCATAGAAGAACTAGGTTTAAGTAATAACAATTACGCAGTGGTTGTTATAGAATTATTATAGGATTATTGGGTTTCAACTATAGATACTTCAGCAACCACTTTATTGAACGTTGAAAGTAAAATTTTGCACAGCAAAAATATTTATTCAAGTTCTAGTATAACTCTTTGTTTTAGCAGTCATACATATGGAAGCTCGTGCAGTGTCATGTCATCCATAACTGTTTACAGCATTATAAAATGTTTTTCTCTGTTCCAAGCTTAACATTGCTCCTCAACAGAACTGTAATTTTAGCTGCTGTCCATTGTGGGGACATCAGACAAAAAACAAATGTGGGCTTGTGACAGTTCAAACAACAACCTGATGGTATTTTTTTTGCACACTTTACAAACACATTACAGAATTTTGCTGGATTGTACCCATACAGGTTTTGTCTGTTGTTTGACTTATCTGGTTTTAGAGACTGAACTTAGAAACTGAACTGAAACCACATTACCTGTTTTGACTGTGGTAAAAATCAGTCGATGCTTTGATTATCTTTTTTTCCAGGGATATATCGTATCTTGTGTGTTCCTGTATGCATCTGTGCATTTGTTTGTCTGTGTGTCAGTGTGTAAGATTTTCCGAGGAACTAACCATGCGGGTAGTCCCAGCTGCTGTACTCTGGAGGGAGGATGAGAGAACAGGAAGTGGGGATAGGAGTCACATTTCCTTCGGTGAAGAAAGGTATGGTGGCCCCAGTGGACACACAGAACAGAGGAGCTGATGCGTCGGGCCGTCTGTGGCTGGGAGGAAGGGCAGCACCGGGTGCGTGGCTGAAGGCACTGGGGGACATGGTGACCGACTGACCTGAGGGATCCTGCTGAGAGTGACTCTTGGTAGGAATCTCCTCACTGGCTAAACCCCCTGCACACAGCCCGTCCTCTGGGTCCTCCTCCACCGGCGGGGCGCTTGGTGTCACGCCTGCTGCGCTTGGTGCGATGGTCGCAGCGCACTGGTCTAGACTGGCAGGTATGGACCTCGACGGAGACAAGTTCACAGCGATGTTCCCAATGTAGATGGGCAAGGTGACGACTACTTCTGGAGATTTTAGAGACACCTGTAACACAAGAATGACTTATGAAGGGAGCCTCAAATTAGATTTTACATGTATACGGCAATATAGTTAAGGCTCATTACATTTAGTTTATAGTTTGTAAAATCTGGGCATTTATCAGTGTTTAAAATTCTGATAAAAATAATAATATAGGGAAGAAAATCTGATTTCAAATTAAATTTGAAAACTTAAATTTGGAATGCAACCACTCTGCTGTTTCTTTCTTAGCTTGCTTAAAGAGACAGCTGTGAGAAACTCATCAACTGTAAAGTACTGTGAACAGATACAGGAAACACAACTTCACGCTTCATGAGAACATAAAATGTGGGTAAAAAGTGGTCCAAACAGATCTGTTCCTTTTTGACATTCTATATTTTTCTTATTGTCATTAGATCTAACAAAAATAATTGATTCTACAGTACTAACTAGTATCCAAAACCTGACACATATTACTCCTCTGCACCACAGAACTCCCCTGTGTGAGCCACAGTTTTGCACTGTTGACATGTCCCTTCATTACAACAATGAAAACACACACTGTAGTTTATTATTTCAGTCAATTCTAAATACCCCGTCTTGCAGTTGTAAATACTCATTAGATCACCAAATGTGTACTAATTTGCAGATGAAAATAGTCCCTAGCAATATTTGATTTACTCCTTCTGGAATAACATTTAACAACAACTACAGTGCCCAGCTGTTTTAGGAAATTGTTGTTGTTTAAAAATGGATTTTCGAGTGGTCTTTTATTGTGGTCAGCCTAAGGCACACCTGTGCAATCCCCATGCTGTCTGATCAGCATCTTGATATGTCGCACCTGTAAGGTGGATGGATTATCTCGGGAAAGGAGAAGTGCTCACTAACACAGGTTCTGACAGATTTGTGAACAATATTTGAGAGAAATAGGCCTTTTGTGTACATAGAGAAAGTCTTAGATCTTTGAGTTCAGCTCATGATGAATGGGGGCAAAAACAAAAGTATTGCGTTTATAATTTTGTTCAGTTTATATACTTGTCAGCTGTTTTCAAAGATTTGTGTTCAGCAGGAACCAGTAGGCTTGGGGCTGAGAGCCAAAGACAGGATTTAGTGACACATACAAAATACAGACTCACACCAGCCTTATCCTTTAAATATGCTATAGATGTTAAGGATTAAAACTATACAAAAAGGATTAGATCTATATTTTTAAACGTTAAAAGGCATCAGAAAATGGACTACATTATATTGACACCCTAAAGGAGATTAGTGTGAAAATATAGCACATTTGTCTGTGGCAGTTGTAAATAATAACATTCTTTTTTTGATGACAAAATAGGCTGTTGAACAACGGATCCAAGTAAATAATCAATTTAACATCCCTATAATATTAAGAGGGACAGTGCCAGTGAGTTCATAATGAGTGTCATCAATAATTCACTGGTTTCAATCCAGAGGCATTGAATACAGTAAACAAACATATTATTACATCAGTGTTTGATGTTGTAGTCTGTCAGAAAATAAATATGTATGTATGTATCATTTACAATATTTACAGTAACAAATTTGCTCTACATTTAAATACATTGTGTAGGTTTATGACGGTGCCATCAACCTAGTACAATGTTTAAAACAGACACACGCTCTTACCTGAATGAAATAGTCGATGTCTATGAGGCTGCAGCCGCCCAGCGCTGACTGAGGAAGAGGAGGGACGATGATCTGTTCTCTCCACTCTGCGTGCTTTCCGGCCTTCACTCCGGCTCCCTCCACCTCTGCAATGGTCCGCAGGTCAAACACAGGCCGCTTGGTCTTATAGGTGACTTTCTGGTGGGTGGGTGGGTGGGGGGAATGGACACAGAAATAAAAAGATGTGATAGTGAGTTTAAACTACTTCACCTTTTTTTGTGAGAAAAAAAGAACAAAATCATATTTCCGAATAAGTTAGCCGGTTGAGAGAAAGGTGTATTGGTAAACACATAATTATTACTAATTATATTTAATAATCTACCTGTAAAAGACTGGCTAATACATATCCCGTGTCTTTCCCAGACTTGTTGTGGATCTCGGCAGCTAACTTGATGACCTGACCGGGGATGTAACCCCTCAGGTCACTGTGAGCTTTCAACATCAGGGTTCCCGTCTTCACCAGGAGGTAGCTGAACTTCTTAGTGGTCACAGCAAAACTCGGATCCTGTGGAGGCAGAAGTAACAGGATAAACGTTTGTTTGTGCCTTGCTAGTCATTAAGAAGCCTCGTAAGCTGAAGCTGTGCAGATAATCTATTCCTGCTTAGTGCCAGAGCATCATCAAACTCTGAAAGTCATGACGGGAAGGGTGTGACTCAGAAGTAAGTAATGCAGGGGAGTCAAGAAGAAAATGAATTAGATCCTGCGCTGCCATGAAATCAAATAAGCTTCAACCAAGACAAAGGTTGATACATTAGAGAGAGAGATCCATTACAACATTACATAAGGCTCCTTCTGTCTCTATTAGGGGTGGGGTAAAAAATCGATACAGCGTAGTATCGTGATATTTGCCATGGCAATACTGTATCGATACACTGACGCCAAGTATCGATATTTTAGTATATAAATTGCAGATGGGAGTTTTAACTTTTTGGTACTAGAATAATAAAATCTATTGCTTTTTTAGCCCACTAGAAAACTTAACAGGACCATATAGATGACTGAGAAAATGAACAAAACAAACAGAGTAGTGTATCTTTTTAGATAAACAGATGTTGACAAAGTTTGACTTTAGGGACCTAATTGGAAGTTGGAAAAAGGTAATAAATTGCAATATATCTCAATATATTTAAAATCGCAATAAAATCGAATCGCAACATAAATATCGTTATGATATCGTATTGTGGGGCCTCTGGTGATTCCTACCCCTAGTCTCTATATGAACAACTTTTTTCACTGCTGGATTTACTCATCAAAAGTAGGCAGATGTGTGCACTGAACACTTACTTCAATGTTAGGGACCTCATTGAGGTTGAGCAGGTTGAGTAGGTAGAAGGGCCTCTGGGCTTTGTAGTCCTTAGAGAAGCGGGGGGTGTCAATAACCGCCTTGACACGGTAAACAATCTTCCCAAAGGGTCCCTCAAAAGAAGTCGGGACAGCAACTGAAGAGAGGATTGGGGGAAAATTCCATACAGATATCACTATGAAGACAGTTATTGACTGAATGAAGTGACCGGTGTAAGGACTGCTATAGCCCATACGTTTGAGTTATTAATCAAAATGTAAAAATAGTTACTTTCACATGCAAAACAGGCATTTTACAGCATCAATAACCCATAAAAGTACAAAATGCTGCTGATAATTCAATTGTTAAACATGACCAACATTGACACGTTGTTACAGATTCATTCATGTGCATAAGTATCGTGACAACTATTCTTTCTTTTATTGAGACAAATTATATTACAAAGAAAAGAAATTCAAGTTCAGAAGTACACATCTCTACATATCTAAAAAGAGAGACAAAGAATTATAGAAAGAAAAAGACAAAGAAAGAAACTGTTTGACTGATAACTCATTGAATCTGTTGTGCACCAGAAGCTCAGTGAATTAACACATTCTTTAATAAAAAGGCTATGTTAAATCAGGCTAAAATGCAGTTTTCTTTTATATTGTTACTAGAAGGGGGAAGACAGAGCTGCAAGCCTCTATCAGAGCTGTCACAAGATGTAAGGGCCGTTCAGACTGATTCCAACACAGCTCAGAATGGAAGGACACTGATTGCTTTTGTGACTCAAGGAAAGAGCGGTGGCAAGGAGGAAACAGGGAGGGGAAAGGCTGGAGGGTAGGAAATTTAAGAAGAGTGAGATAAAAATATCTATTTGGGGAGACAGCAGCCAGGCAGACAAAAGGAGAGAGACGCTCAGAGCCAGAGGAAAGGGAAAAACACACCAGATTCAAAATCTCCTCTGATGTTGTCATCTGTACAAACAATCTGCATATAAATTAAAAACAGGATGTACAAAAAGGTGATTAATGTGAAAGCTGAGCCACTTTCTCACCCTCACTGTTTTAATATGTTTCTTTTTCCCATTAATGCTCATTCAGATGTATGAATGTAATGCTGTTAAATGCAAGCAGCAGCTTCAGGGACAAGTCTGCTGCTGCTGTCAATAAGAATTAACCACGAGAGGCTGGTTATTGTTGTTTTGTTGTGGACAGCTTGGTAGCAGAAACAGAGCTGTGGACGGACTGACAGAGGAGAGATTGAAGCACCATGCTGGCTTTCCGTGGAGACACACCAGACTGAGCGGCTCATGGCGGCTCAATCTGTACGACGACTATCTAGCCCGACTTGTTCTTTTACAGACAAAGACCTTCCTCTGCCTCTTTGAGCTGCAGTTGTACTTAGGGTGACCACATGACAAGGGAGTTTGGTATACCTGTCAACCCTCCCGTTTTCTCCGGGCTGCTCCCGTATTTTAGCGTTTTATCCCGCTGTCCTCCTTTTTAAATATTTTCCCGTAAATCTCCCACGCATGCGTCTTACTTTGTGGCTATAACAATGATACCTTTCAGTCCCTGCTGTAGCCAATGCAGAGTGTAACAGTGCCCATCTGTGGGCAACACCAAAAAAATATTTCACAATGATCAGTATTCAATGTTTCATTAGGCTATAACTCAAACAGAACAGGATTTGGGACAACTGCTCATAATTCGGGATGGTCATGAATCATTCGGGACATCTGGTCACCCTGGTTGTACTTCAACTAGCCCCCCTGAACATTTCCTCTTCAGGATGGACTTGTGTATGTAGGAACCTAGTAAGCTCTTGTTTATTTGCACGACAAAAGAGGTCTTGGCACCTACATTAAAACTGGGCTAGTGAATCATGTTTCCTTGACTGTGAATCACGCCACCATGAGGTTCACGTTTGTATTTTTTGCAGTTGCTGGATGGATTGTCATGAAATTATGTACGGACAACCACGATCCCCTCAGGATGAGTAGTAATCTCTTTGGTGATCTCTTGACTTTTTAATTTACGCCATCATCAGGTCCAAATTTCAATTTGCCATAGTAAATATTACCTTCTTAACATTAGCATTTTAGGATTGTCCTTACAAGCATGTTAGTATGCTGACATTAGCATGTAGCTCAAAGATGACATACAACCTCACGGAGTCACTAGCATAGGTTGAAGACTCTCAGTCTAAGTTACATATAAACTTAACTATCAACTACATCTACAATAACTAAATTTCAGTATGTATCAGTCCTTAATTACAAGTTGAAATATAGTCATTGAAATGCTGTATCATTTCCTAACCTAGATGTCTAAAAAATGTTTCAGTCATCATCCAAATTTCGCCCAGTTTAGACCTCGACCTTTGACTTTCAAATCATCAATGCTTACTTGACAACCAAGACTGTCAAAGTAATCTTTTTTCAAATTGTGTTTAAAGCAACATTATGTAGTTATCAAAATATAAGCTTGCAAAGCTGGCCTTCTTGATGTTGGACTAGTCAGTAAAAAATTATTAACTGGCTTGCTGTGTCTTGTGTCTGTTACGTTACTGTAAGTGCTCTTGAGTTGGTTGCTGTTTAGCTTTGTTGGCTAACTTGCAACCCAAGCTACAAGCAACATTAGGCTACGCTGCTACTGGTGGAGAGCAAGCGAGCCGGTGAGCGAGCAACATAACTGGGCTCAGCAGCCTCCATGGACATAACGTTAGCTAATGCCAGAGGCGTAGAGACCGAAGAGGACGTTGACGGAGGAAGTGAGGAAGAGAAAAAGAGAGTCACAAGCAAGAGGCTGTTGGGGAAAGCTTTGTGAAATAAAAGGCTGAAAGACAGACGCCAAGCTGGCATTATTTCTGTTAGAGTAGTAACTAATATTGTCTTGTGTTGTCGCACTTGCTTGATGTTTGGCAGTGTTAGCAAGTTGTCAACTTCCTAGTTTTTGATCATAAGTGTAATGTCAGAAAATCCTTTCCGATATGTGTTTCATCTATTATTCCGACACTTGTATAATAATAATAATAATAATAATAATACATTTTATTTATAGGCACCTTTTTGAACACTCAAGGTCACCTCACAAAACATAATAAAACAGTACAGCAATAAATCGATAAAATGAACAACTATAATTACAGTGCAGAGTTCCAGAAACGGGCAGATCGGCTGAAGGCTCTGAACCCCATGGTGGTCAAACGAGCTGGAGGTACAGTGAGGTGAATAGAAGAAGAAGACCTAAGAGTATGGGTGGGGGTGTTAATATGAAGGACGTTAGTGAGGTACAGAGGAGTGAGGTTGTGAATGGCCTTGAAGGTCAGGAACAGAATCCTGAAATCAATGCGGTATTTAACTGGGAGCCAATGAAGCTGCTGGAGGACAGGAGTAATATGATATATGAATATAATATCCATACACTCGTACATTAGTACTTGTACTAATATAATATTAGCTTTGTTGTCCATTTACTAATGTTTATGCTGTGGTAAATGGAACAGCTTGCTAGGTTTTATTGTGTTCCCTCTGTGCCCTCTCACTCTGTAAATATGTTTAGACTTCATGAAGGCCAAGGAGCCTCTGTTCCCTAAACATACACTGAGCACTGTGACAATGAGCTAAATTGTTATACACTCCTTTGTTCTGGGCCAGATGTTAGGTGGGGAATCCCTGGACCAGCTGTTACTTTCTCCTTTAATACATCCACCAAAAGTAAACGTTTTGTTGTAATTTATTTACTTGTTCAATTCTCCCCAAGGAAATAGATTAATTTCCACAACAATAAGTAATGTAATCATCAGCTGTACAGCTGTCCTTATTTACGACAGCAGTGTAGAATGGGAGCCAGAGTGTTCAGCTATCAAGCTCCTCTGCTGTGGAATCAGGTTCCAGTTTGGTTTCAGGAGGCAGACACCATCTCCACATTTAAGAGTAGGCTTAAGACTTTCCTCTTTATAAAGCTTATAGTTAGGGCTGGCTCAGGTGAGTCCTGAACCATCCCTTAGTTATGCTGCTATAGGCCTAGACTGCAGGGGGACTTCCCATGATGCACTGGGCTGCTCTCTCTTATCTTCTGAATGCAACCGTATCCCATTAATGCACGTTACTAACTCGACTTCTTCCTTCTTCCGTAGTGTTGTGCTTTCTCATCCCTCTCCTTTCTCCTATCGCTTTCTGCAGGTGTTTCTGGCTCTGGAGTCGGACCCTGTGGCTGTGAGTCACCTGCTGCCCTCCTATTCGTGCTCAACATCTGTTGCTACAATTATTACAAGGCCTATTATTATTATTATTATTATTATTATTGTTGTTGTTAATATCACTATAATAATATTCATTTTCTATACTAATGCTACTTTTACAGTTTGTATTGTCTGTGTGGACACTGTGTGCAAAACTGACATAATGTTCCTTAATTTTGATGGACGTGGTTCCACTAGAATTAAATATTGGAATTTAGATCTCAACTTCAGAGCTGTACAGATCGAGTAGAGAAGGTTTTATCTGCTAAACAGGGAAGGAAATTGGTTGTGAAAATAAATCCTGTTGGGAGGCAACACTTTATTTAATGTCTGGCTTGCCAGGAGAAGCAGCACACATTTCACACACTCAGTTTGGCTGACAGTATTCTCCCTGATTTGGGTATAGCATGCAATGAGCTCAGGATTGATGATTTGAAATGTATCACAGTTGGCAGTTTCATTTCAGAAATAAACAATGAGACAGGAGGATATTTGGGGATTTTATCATCTGCTGTGGCATTTGGAAAATTTAGCACTCTATTAAAGTGTATCACTATTCTCATCTCCTCTGTGCTGTTCTCTTCTCTTCCTGAACTATTTCATCTAACCCTATTTATCCCACTTAGTGTCCTTGTACTTGTCCTGAGTTTATCTCAGCCTACGCCTTCCTCTTCTCTTTGAATTTCTTTATTCCCTCAGTGAAAAATGATCAGGCCAGAACAACACCTGATGCCTCGACTGCAGATAACTGGGCTGGGCTTGTCAGAAGAAATTATGTTATGTGCTTTGTTAAAAAATACTGACGTTACAGGCTCCTTCTCATAACTACCCATTGTGAACTTGTGAGACCCATCCTCCCAACTCTACCATGTCCATCGTCATTCAACCAATTTCTACTGATCATCTCCTTTTCTCGACATCCGCTTGTTTTTTGCTTATTTTATAGTTTTTCCATAAATAAACTAATGCAAAGGAATTATTAAAGTTCAGATTTATTGACTTTACTGTAAATAAAAATCAGATGACACTAAATTATACTAGCTTTTAACCTTGAAACTGACACTTTGTTTACAAAGCAAACATGATTAATGAGACACAGCTACCAAACTACATGAATAAATTAATTATATTATATGGCTGTTGAGTGTTTTGGCTTTTTCTTAACTGATGCATTTATAATTTATTTTGACAAATGTACTCTCAGGACCAGTTTATTAGGGAGACAGAGATAAAATAAATATAGTCTAATACTGCAGTCCTGCCATAAATCCTACCATAATCAAGGTTATCATGTTTTAGTTGAACCAATTACTTTAGAGAAGTATTTTTTTCTTAAACATCTTCAGTCCTAATAATATATAGAAAACACTGTAACATGCACATCTCTTCCTTACGTGATCCCCGCTAGCTTGATGTAGCTGCGTACACCAGGCACACAGGATTATTGCCAGTCACAGTGCAAATGGACTGACTGCATTCATAAGTGTTGTGTGTTTTGATGCTGACATGCTTTTGTATCTACAAATAAACATTTCTCACAGACAATAGAAACTTCATTGTCATCACCATTTCTTTAAATCCTGTGTTAAAAGTCGGGTGGCTTTGGTTTGGTTCCACCTAAAGATTTGCTTGATTTGCTGCAAGTCTGTTTTAAAGGTTTACAAGAGCCTATCAGTCAGTGTTAAGTACCAGCAGGGGGCAGTAGGAGACACTTTTTCTCCAATGCGCCACTTATCATTACATGATAGTTAACATGCCCTGTGCTGATGCTCTCAAGTCTGAGGGCCTGAAAGGAGGGGAGGGCGAAGCATGGGGGCATAAAGACCAATTAAACAGTGACTGCAGAACAGGAGAGGGAACTAAAAATAACCCAAACCCCCCTGTGCTTCAGCCCACGCCTGAGAGAATGTAAGATACCAGAGAGACACTGCACTGTGTGTGCCCTCACAGGTGTTCAGTTGATCTTTGCATTACTCGCATGGTCGTGGTGTTTCAAGTTTTTTGTCAGGAAATATCAACTTAGCCGCATTTAGAAGGTGTTTGTGAACAAGTGGCATGCGGAATAAAGATGCACTAACACGCTGAAGTATCACAATTAGCCTGTTCAGCATTTATGTAACGATGAGCAAAGACCTGCGTGTGTCTGCCATATGTCGGAGACAAAGGGCTAAGGGCTGAACACTGAAGTACACATGCTAAAAAAAGTCCACTGTTATCAGAGGTTATCACACCTGCATGCTCCTTTGACTGACGTCATCTGGGCCTCTGATAAGCATAAGAAAACCATTACGGGAACTGAGGGTGCGCCTCTGACATGGAGGAATGAGGTTAAGTGGGTCAACAAGGTTAATCCTACACTCACCTGGAATGAGAAACTGGAAAGGGAAACTGTGTTCGCCTGCCGGCAGAGTTCCTGCAAAAGAGCAAGGTTTATCAGTTACACAGTACACACAGAGTGGAAAGGAAAAAAATTAAAGTGACATTTACAGCTGCACATGTAGTGATAATTCTCAGGGTTTGTGTGTGTATGGTTCTATTTATTTCAACATCACATATCCCTTTGTAAACATTTAATGTCCAGGTGAGGCACCATGCCTGTTGGGCTCACCTACTTTCCCAGTGGGATGGAGATTTGGAGACAAACAGGTTTTTCAAAGATAGTTGTCTTTTCTAGTGAATGAAACTAGCGACTGAAACCAATGGGCCAGTGTCAGAGGAAGTGGCACACAGTTGGTTGGTTGTGACAGCCAACACGTGTAGCTGAGAAAGTTGGAGCATTTCTCAGCACGTTGAATCAATGATTTACAAGCACAGTAAGGCCATCAGTGATCGACCCAAGACTAAGTGCATTCTGCTGCTCTCGAACAACATGTACAGGTCATTGTGCCAAGCCTTCCCTTTAAAATTAAACAAAAGGTCTGGTTTTATTTTAGATTTTTGTTATTGACAACAAATCCAACAACAGACCAAAACCAACAACCCTGGATATCTTTCTAAAGTGCAACAGCATCAGTTTGCAAACATTGTATTTCGGCTGTTATCAGACGACACAAACTGAAACTGCTGTGTTTTTAGAAACATGTGGCCTTCTGAGCATCTCAAAAGGAAGTGCTTTGAAGTGTGAAGAGTGTTTTGTAATAAAACAAACTCCGTTAAGTACAATTTCTAAGAAAATCAGCTGGTTATTACAGTGTCTGCAGCGTTCAGATATGGCACCAGTTGACTAACTGCTTTACAACCGGACTATTATTATTATCAGCGTTTTCTCTGTTTACCAAGAAACAAGATCACTTTTCCACTAGGATTTTTAAACAACAAATTCTGATTTCAGAAAGTTCTCAAATATCTCAAAGTCTCACATATTTTGAGGACATGCATTTCTTGCTTGTGGCTTTAATTTTAGTGTGACACACTAAAATGAATTGAAGGCACCAAAAAGGGCCTTCCCCTCCCTGTCACACTGAGAGCACTTTGAGCCAGTCGGGTTATTAATTCTCTACATAAGCTGAAAGCCCAATTAAATTCTTCCATACAGCAACATGTCTCCTCATTATGGACGGGCACAACTTTTTCCGTTGGTCTCAGTTTCCTGAGGGGAAGTGCTCAGACGGGGTTCATTTGCATCATGTTTACTGCTAGAGGAAGCAGTCACGCTCTGAACCAGTGCTGTGCAGGTGCAACAACCACTTTGTATATTTTTGCAGAGAGCCTAGCTAACACAGGTACAGCCAGAAAACAAAACATGGTGAAAAAAAGAGGGGTAGATTAGATTATATATTATATAGAGCAAGCTGTTAAGAGATTCATAACCTCAGCGTATTAACCCTAAACATATTTGATCAAGCATGGACAATTCAAACCTATTCTTCCTACAGCACTAAGAACTAAAAAGAAGACTATATTATTACACGTACAACACAGACATCAGTAAGCTACAAGCTAACGTCCAAAACAAAACAATCCAAACAAATTAAAACAGAAGTTCAAAATGTAAACTTCCAAATATACTTCCATAATATTTGGTGCAGATGTTCATGGTCACAGGAGAATGACTTGCAATGACTTTGATAATCACCTGACCTTTAATAAAGTGCCATCATCAAAAAAGGTTAACACAGTTAATGATGTTGGGGTCATTAGTATGGCTGTAGAGAGCTTAAGTGAAACCTTAACTTCCACTTTTTGTTCCAGAAGTGAGAATTCCTTGTTAAATATCATACTGACATTTGTAACTGTATCTGAAACAAACTTCCTCAACACTATGTTGTGGGTTTCACTCAATTTTTCTAGACAGGGATGTAACAAAAAGAAATTGTCTTGCTTATTTGACATATCAGTTTTTAGCAGCCTTTAACGAACACCACTTCCCATACCTTCCCAGGTTAAATGTCATCAGCTTGACTTAATTAGGCTAGTTCAGACATGGCTGCAGCAACAGCAAGACAAGGAGGGCCAAACAGTGTAGATTCTTTTTTAAACAGCAAAGACTACAGCTAAAAAGTTTGATACATGAGCATGGGTGGATATCACGGATAAGGAGGAAACCAACATTTAGAACCACTGCTCCATGAGAGCTGTGGTTCTTTATTGGTTTTTAATTTAGCAAAAATTATAAAGGCTTCAAATTCTAAATGTTGTATCCACATATATCTTAAAATATGATTAACAAACTCAGAAATGTTTCACTATTTTAGAAAGACTGATGATAGAAACAAATAAATAATATAGGTTGCACTGAGTAAAAAATACAAGTGGAAAAGCAGCTAACTGTAAAGTATAAAAAAATGTGAAAACACAAGCATTGCTACAGTGAGTCTGTATCAAGCAAGGTTTAAATATAAAGCTGTCAGTTTCAAAAGCGTGCCGACAGTGTAACCACAATCAAACTGCAGCAGTGGGAGGGAGATCCTGACTTCTTGAAGGTCATTAACTGAGAACAGTGACAGTACGAAGAGCAGACGCCGATATCACTGCTTTTCACTCTTCTAACCGTCGAGCATCTGTGGCATACCACATTATCAGTCAGCCAAAGTGAGCGTCCCCCTCCTTTGTGTAAGAGTGCGTGTGTGTGGTGGTCTTCAGCCACACTTCCTGTCTTGCTCTCCCTGTGTCGCTCTGCCCTCCGGGGCAAAGCAGCCCATTTTCGGAAGAGAATGGGATATGGAAAAATAGCAGAGATTAAGGAGAGCACAGAAGGAGGGTGTGTAATGAATTATTTATGTCCTCCGTTTAGAATGTGATGTGCCTGGTGTTTTACAGAATCCTCAGCGTGAGCATGTGTGCACAGAGTTACTCTTGCTTTAAAGATTCTCCCGTCTATATTTTTTAGCAAATGTGTAATATACAGTGGAAATTATTTTATTTCATTATTTTGTATTTCTCAAATGTATTACTTGTTTTTGCATACCAGAAAGACAAGCCTGAGTGCAAGTGTGGGTGATGTTTTATTTTCACAGTTTTGTTCACTGCACTTGAGACTAGCAACAGCAAACAGTACCTGAGTTTCGTTGCTAATACCAAAATGATACTTTTTTGATACTTTACATTGAGGAACATAAGTAAATAAAAGTTCTTTTCATACAAAAGAGCCCAAACATCTCATGTAAAATGTTGTCATGCAGCTCTACAAGAACTGTTCTTTCAGAATATTACTCATAATTCGTTAAAAGTGAAATATGAATTTTTTTTTACCTTGGTTTGGCTGTATGTTTACTATATTTATACTGAGCAGATGATGTATGTTTTTCTTTTCTAAATAGTTACACTAGACCTGTATCCCCTGTTCAGACCAAAGCTCATACAGTAGAATTCAAACAGGTCTGCATGTCACTCTGTGAGGTGGGTATGTTCATGTATGTGCTTGTTTGTTGGCTCAGTTTGACTGCTCAGTGTCGGTATTGCAGGCAAATTTTCACTTCCCTTTTTGACATTTGATCTCACTAAAGTCCTGAATTCACTCACATCAGTTGGGGCGAAATTCTGTCAAACTACAAAATAACTTCCCTTAAAAAACAATCTTCAAAATTTTTGTTTCAACATGTGCAACACCCACCCCTAGTTTATCTCGAAACAGGGCAGCACAAAACCTCTTTTGAATTCTTCAAGATAACAGCACAATGTTGACAGACCTTCAGACATTCTAAACAAGTTGAATTAACCAATACCACTTTGTTTATTCACTAGTCAAATTTGAGATGAAAGGGTTTCACTTTGAGAGAGTAGTGTCTAGCCATGCAGACAGTTTTGTGTCTATGTACTGAAGTTTGGAAATATCCCCCTGCTGCTCTCCACGTCAGTGCAATAAAATGATAATGGTACTCAAAACATTGAAATATCCAGAAACTATTTCTCTGTTAGTCTACTTCTGGCAGTTTTCATAGGAACTATTTATTTAGCAGCTGAAATTCCCCCGGGAGTTGGTGGACACAGCTGATACACAAAAATATTTGACTTTCATCAGGAAGACAAAAACATGACTCCAAACGAATAATAACGCTGCTCTGTAACTGCTGGATATGTTCATATGCAACTGTTTGCTAACAAGTTTGCTAACAAGTTCCCCATATCAACTTAAAAAGTAAATGATGTGTTTACAACTTGTTGCCCTTGTCCCCAAGTGGCCAAAACAATATTATCAACATATTTTAAGCTGATTAATTAGTAGTATATTTCAGGTTTTTCAGATGGCATACATGTTGTTTTCGTAGAGAAATGAAACAATCTCAGTGAAAATGTGCGCAGTCAATTTGTTGCTTACAGCATTTATTCTGTTTACCACTGCTGGATCTGTGTGAGCTGTATATTAGTAGTATTTTAATGTTGTAGCTGGCCAAGCTAATTTGAACTACTATATTTGCAGTTGGGTACTTTAATCTGTACAGTAATAATGCATCATGTTTTACATGTAAATTTATAATATGTAAGTTAAATGGAAAGTATAGCTGATAAATGGTGTATTTATGTATATATAGTGGAGTAAAAAGTACATGTCCAGCTGAAATGTAATGGAGTAGAAGTATAAAGTAACATGAAATGGAAACAAGTACAAGCACTAAGTCTACTTACATACAATACTTACGTAAATGCACTTTCCAGCAGTTTAGTACTGTATGTAGAATAATAGAGTAGGGTACCATATGTTAAAGAACACAGTGATGAGAGTTAAACATTGAACTTCCCTTTGGTGTTTTAACCATTATGGATTACATGCTCTAATGACTGCCATTAAGGTCCACAGTGCGATTTTCATTTACAACAGATTTCATGCATGCATGGCACATTTCACCTTCTGGCAGTAGCCAGTATCGGCTACGCATACAAAAGAGGGAAGATCCCGCTCATAACAAAAGGTCCTGTAAGCTCTTGTTTCCGCGGGTGAGCAGGGCCTGCAGCAGGGGAGGATGGTACCCAGAGAATGGGGGGGTTAAAACCTATCCTCTGTGGAGTATGTCCAACCTTCTCATCAGACACTGCTGGACACTGAGCGCCGTGTCTCACCTCAGGGAGGCAGCATACAGAGAGGCAGGCTGGAACATCCCTGCAGGGGACTGCTACTCCTGACTGATTGAGGCTTTAACTCCTCACTACAGGGCTGCAAAACCCTGCTGCTGCCTGTTGCGGCAGATTTCCCATAAACCAAATGAGGTGAAAGACACAGCTCTTCGGTCACGTCACACTGTGTTGTGACAGAGAAGTGGAAGTTCTGACATTTCAGTGTTCTCAAAGGAGAAAGACAAACAGTTTGTTTAATTTATAGGATTTTAGCAAAGAATCTACAGTCACACGAATGTGTGCTATGTTTAATGGCCATACCAATGTTTTTTAATGTTTAGATCATTAACTTATCTAGGGTGTTTCTTAACTTCCAGGAAGCCACTGGATTCCATTCACTGTAGAACATGAGTAGTGAAAGGGTGGGCAAACATTTTTGATTGCAGGCCATATCAAGAAATATATAAGTCACAGGCCAAATTCTGATATATTCTGTATTTGCTCGCTATCTCCGCCATGTTTGATCAATTGAGGTAAATGTTTTCATCAATTAGTAATCTATCCCTGTAGGCAGGATCTGAAATTTACTTGAAAACTTACTTACTGCCTCTGTGTCAGCAAAGTATTTTTTGTCTGCCACTCAGAAATATTATCTTCCACTTTTTAAATGTGTGCGCTAAATGAAGGAATAACATTCAGCTCATTTAGGCAATATTTAATGTAAATAATGTTGTTATTCAATGTTCAATATATTTACATAAAAACAGTATATGCATGTTCCCATGCACTAAGGACCGATGTCTTTGACAATCACTCTACCTTACTTAACAATAACTAACAACTTCACTGAACAAAATTATAAAACACAACACTTTTGTTTTTGCCCCCATTTATCTTGAGCCTACATCACATTTTCGAGTGGCCTTTTATTGTTGCCAGCCTAAGGCCTTTTATTGTGGCCAGCCCAAGGCACCCATGCTGTCTGATCAGCATCTTGATATGACACACCTGTGAGATGGATAGATTATCTCGGCAAAGGAGAAGTGCTCACTAACACAGGTTTGTGAACAATATTTAAGAGAAATAGGCCTTTTGTGTACATACAGAAAGTCTAAGGTCTTTGAGTTCAGCTCAAGATGAATGGAGGTAAAAACAAAAGTATTGCGTTTATAATTTTGTTCAGTGTATGTATTTCAAAGGTACCAACAGACAAGTTCACCACGGTGTTTTGCATACATTGATTTATTTGTGGTGGTCCGCCACAATATCAACGCATATTGAATATTTATTTTTTTACAATTTAACATGGCTAAAATCATACTCAATTATAGAGCTGTGCGCAGCGCATAGATTAGCTTAGCCCCTCATCTCGCTCACAATCTGAATCAAAACATGATCATGCGCTGGAGGAAGGATCGTTGCCAGCTTTTCCCCCCACAAAGAAGATTCCTGAATCTATCCGGAGTTGAATGGTTAGCGTCATGAATACTGCCACACAGATTTGTCCAAAACTAATGCATTCAAGTTAACTGATAATCCCTGTCAATCTCGGAGACGCACCTTCAAATACGTTATTAGCAAGCATGTAAGGAGCCAGCTAATAAGGATAGGATGTTAACATTAGAATACAGATATAAATGCTTGTATAGCACCTTTCAAGTCTTTTCGACTACATCCACCATTCACTGAGCCTAAGTGCTCAAACAGAAACTAACATTCACATACTGGCAGAACAGCCACCAGGGGCAATTCAGGGTTCAGTATCTTGCCCAAGGACACTAGCAGACTGGGGGAGCCAGGATTGAAGCGCCGACCTTCCGATTAACGGCCAACCCACTATCTCCTGAGCCACAGCCGCCCCAGTTGGGTTGTAATGCAATGTCAGTTTTTTCCAAAATCGTGCAGCCCTAACTAATAAAATACAAATTTAAAGTCTATACATTAGGGTCTCGATTCATGCACCAGTGTGTTTAGAAGAGGCCAACCAGCAGAAAAGCTAAAAAATCATCAAAATTTTAACGTCATCACCTTTGTCAGCAACAGACAACGTGCTGTTGAAGTACTGCTCCTCCAGAGCCCACGAGTTGTCGTTCATTTTGTTGGAGATCCCACATGACCCCTGACAGTTCACCTTGATGGCTGTGGAAAGAGAAGAGAGAGAAAGAAAAAAAGCCATTGGGTGCAACTACTGATTATTTCTTGATAAGATAAAGTTTCCCACAGCCCAAATGTCTTACTTTGTCCCAACAACAAAAATGCTTCATGTAAACACCTTTCAGAAACTTGAAACCTGTACTTTGAGAGAACCCTCCTTCTCCTTTGTTATTTTTGAGTCTTGAGGATGTCACTAAAAACCTTTTAACAAAAGATTTCCTCAGCGATCCTGGGAACACTTCAATGGAAATCATCATTCAAATTAATTTTATTTGGAAAGAGAAAAATTTGTCTCATGTAGCCGCAGTCAGTCGCAGTGTGAAAAATACACACCAGTAGCACAATCCACTGATTAGCATTAGAATGTCTCACAAAGAGGGACGCCTTAATAAATCCTTATGGGCCTCTGATGCTGGTCATGGGCATTCTGCTGCAGTGGTAAATAATCACAACAGGCTGGGAATGGTGTTTCATTCAACAGATGGAAGGGAGGAGTAACTTTATAAGGGAGCTGTTGTGAAGAGGTTAGTGTAAATAAAGACCATGCTTTAGGTTTGACTGGTTCGGATGATATCACTTGTTGTTTGTCACCTGCAGAGTCATGTTAGATCTGCGTTTTAGTGGGATGATAATGCTTGTGATTTTCAGTAATCTCGGTATGACTTCAGCTTTATCCTAACAGCTGTGAAGTAAATACATTTGCAGATTGCATTGGTCTTTTTTGCTGCCAGTGGATGAGGTCAAAACTAGAGAACTGGTGAAGTTCAGCAACCTGTCCTTCTGTGCTGCTGCTTGAGGTACAGGAAACAATGTTATCATCTTCTCGTGCTTGATTCAAAGATTTTATTGATAATGTAATTTTTACTCTACTCCCAGGCGATCAAATGTTCACACTGGTGCGAGATGTGTTGTATGACAGACAGAGAAATAAAAAATGAGCAGCAGGGACAGCACTGCAGGTCTGCACATTCTTTCTCTCTCTTTCTGTGTCACCCTCCTCTCTCTGTCCCTCTTGTCTCTCTGTTGATCTGTCTGTGAGGAAATGAAAACCCTCTGATAATGTGCACACAAATGCAAACGCGCGCACACACACACACACACACACACACACAGAAGCCAAAAGATTAAACGGAAAGATGGCCCAGCCTCAGTATTATCTCAGTGTTCTGATAAGCAGACAGACAGATGGGCCAAGTATATTTCTAATGTTTTGTTCGCAGCCCCAATGTGACACCTGAATGTCTTTACTTCATTCTTTCTCAGATTATGAACACTTTATTTACATTGTTTAAAACAAGCCAAACTTGCCAAATAAATCAGTGACTAATAATTTGCCTTAATCCAAAGAGCAGTCCAACAGCATTACCCCGACAATATTCAACATGCCATTAACAAGAGATTGATCTAATTTAAATCTGGTAAAATCTTATGTTTTCTCTTAAACATAAACAAGAATAAGAATCTCACCAAGGATTTGGAAACAACTTTTTGTCCTTGACAGTAATGATGCGTGATATGTCTAAATATTTTGTCACAGTATATGCCATTTTATATGGTGAGGTATAAATATCAGGATATAATATAATTTCTGTTGGTTCAACTGTTCACTGAGAAAATAACCAGAATGTATTGAAAATCTTTTTTTGGTTTGACATTGTCTGTGAGCATTTTTCATTATTTCCCAACATTTAACTGACTAAATAATTAATCAAAACACAATCAATCTCGGGAACCCATCGGCCGTCATTGATTTAGCCTCTGGGGGCAACAGCCAATGTTTTTGGCCTTCCGGTGTAGTCAGCAGATATCCGGATAACCGGCTGTCTGGGCCAAGACTTCCTCATCCACTCACCGGTCATTGTTTACAGTCTGATTAGCAATCTTGGAGCCCCATCGGCTATGCCTGGCAACAATGTGAATACAGATACATTTTTAAAAAAGCTAATAAAAAGCTAATCTCTAGAGTTCCAAGATTGATAAACAGCTAAATTGTCATCAGACGATAGATCTGGTTTCCGAGAGTGCATTCCGGCCAATGGGTTCCGCCTCTTTTAATCTCCACACGGACCGTTTACCTGCATGCAACCGAAGAAGAAGAAGAAGACATACTTTATTAATCCCGCAAGGAGAAATTCAATGTTTTTTCACTCTGTTTAATGTTTAATTAGTTAGTACTCTGAGCTACTACAGCGCGGTTGGGGGTTCAGGGGCTTGCTCAAGGCCACCTTCGGCAGTGCCCCGGAGGTGAACTGGCACCTCTCCAGCTTCCAGTCCACACTCCGTATCTCTGGTCCGTATCTCAAACAGATGACCCTCCGGTTTCCAGTTTCCAAGTCCTTACGCACTGAGCAACGGCCGATTGGTCAATACTGCTCAGACTATAAAAAAAGAACGTTTCCGATACCAAATCTAGTCCCTTGCCGACAGATTCTGCATTCATATCCACTTTTATCAAGATTAAAACACAATTAACATTAATCTATATGAAAACAAGATTAAGACTATATAACTATGCTAGCGGCTCCGTGAGATATATATATTTGAGGCACAGTGGTGTTTTGAGCTAAATGTCAACCTCAGCATGATAACATACTCACAGTGACGATGCATGCTAAGGTTTAGCAGGTGTAATTTATACCATGTCCACCATCTTAGGTCAGGGTGTTAGCATGCTATAATTTGAAAATTAGCATTAAACACAAAGGACTGTACAGCTAAGGCTGATGAGTATTTGATCACAAACCAAAGTACTGTGCAAATTAAAATTTGGGAGGAAATTAAAATTTGGGAGGACATGAACGTACCAACTTTCATGTCAGTTCATCCAATATTTGTTGAAACATTTCACTCAAAACCAAAAATGTGATCCTAATTGTGGCCTTAAAAGAAAAGTCAGGGGATCACAGATTTATTTTCTGGGCACCATGAATATCTGTATGAAATTTCATGACATTCCATATAGTTGCAGATATATTTCAGTCTGGACTAAAGTGGTGGACTGACCGACATTGTCATCCTTACAAATGTGGTACTTGCATTCCTAATACCAAGGTACTGCAGAGATCCTGCTAATCCAACACTTCCAGAAAGCAACATTTCCCACAAACGTCTAATACAACAAGATATCAGAGATAGCTACCTTATAAACTGTAACAAAATGTTCTGTTTTTGTCAATTGGCCCAACAAGTTTTCGATTTGCAATGCTGCAGATATTATTTGGTCACCACTAAAAAATAATTCTGGTTTGATAAGAGCATGTGTTGGCAAAAAAACCCTAAACACAGACTCAGATGTCAAAGATATCATGCTGTGTTTCACCAATCACTTGCTCACACTGACGCAGGAAAGTGGCAGATGGCTTTGCTCTCCATACTGGCAGGACTGCTGGCACAATTTGGGGGAAGGGGAAAGGACCTCTGCTGCCAGTACAAACAAAAACCAAAGTCTGCATCTCACAAAACGAAGCAGCGCCCTTCAGCCACGCAGACTAATGTCCATTTATTTGGTCATTAATTAGACCCTGCAATCTGCTCCTCCAGCCATCTGCCTCATTCATGGAGGAGAATAATACCTTCATACTCCACCCTGTGAGCTTTCTGGAGTCATTACACTTCACAGAATCACCAAAACAATTGTAAAGTACACAAATATGACAGAAAAGGGAGCCATTACTGCGACAAGATATTGTTTACAGATGTCTGTTGTGGAAAAGTGAGTGCATAAAAGGTCAACGCAGGGATAATCTGTTAATATCCCCAGCAGCAGCAGCAGCAGCAGCAGCAGGAAGAGGTGCAGCAGAGCTGAATAGTGAATAGTTCTGTCATAAGAGACAGGCTGCTTTGGCAGAGACACTGGCTGTCTGCAGTTGAATAATGGGCTGACCTCTCCACAGACACATGGAGCCTTATGGACCTGGAATAGTGATGATGTGTTTGATGAGACGCATAAAGATGATGTCTCAGACATGATGAGGGGCCGGCACAAGAAGTCCAAAACCTAAACTTAACCTAGAGTCTTTTGCCTGGTTCTAGTACAACCTCATAGGATTTTTGCAGAGGTCATCTCTATTCTTAATCCTGTGCCAAAGACTCTTCCAGACAAAGACTGTTGGAGACTTTGACTTTGAAAATGACATATGTATACTTAAATGGATGCACATTTGCATCCAGTTCTATTATATGTGAATGAACGGTAAGAGGACAAAACAACAGTAATTGCAATACAAAATGGCATTTCATTGTTGTTTATCAGCTGGGATGGCATTTGTTATGTTAATGAATAAGGACTCGAACTTATTTATTCCAAATTCTTTTGGGCTTCATGGCGGAGTGGAGGAATGTAATTGTGAGTGGTGTTTCTGCACAAGAAGACACCAAAGACGGATGAAAAAGTGCATAATGACAGCTAATGACAGCATTCTTGTGCAAATTCGAGAGATTCTCTTAGCAGCTCTGAAACTTACAAATGGCAGGAGCACTCTCAAATGCATCAAAAATAATAGTTATCACAGCATGTGGTAACGGAAGTTTTTTTAAAGTAATTAATTTCTTGGTTAACCACGGATGATGCCGTTCCTGATCTGCACCTAAACATCAAGGTCACCAGGGCAACACAGTGATAAAAGTTTTATCTTTCAGTAGGCTTAATATAAAAGTCTTGGAATTTGGTTAGTAAATTTGTGTGTGGACACACCTGGCCGCACACTGTGAAAAAGGCTTTATAATCTCAAAACACTAAAAGGTGCAGCAGCTAGCAGTGTTACAGTGCAGCATACTGAACCTACAAAGCTAGCATCCAAATGTCACCTGAACAGGAATTTACTCACAACAGTCATCATTTGAACTAGACAAATACTCCAATAAGGAAATAGTCCTTGAAGTGTCTTACTCTCACCCTGATCCCTGGTATTAAGTATATCTTGACATGAGAAGTTTAATGACTAAAACTCAAAAGATTTAGTTTGGTTTTGTGAAGATTATAGTATCCAAGTTGTGTATTACGCACCAGCAGCTAGAGATCACACCTTGTTACTGGCCGCACAGGAATCTACACCAGCCAGAACCCAGCTCTCAACTGAATGAACCACAGCCTGAGGGAGACTAACACTCAGTAGGAGGAAGGAAGCCAGCAGCAGAGCAAGCTCTGACTCAGCAGCTGCCTGGATTTGTTGCCAACACTCTGGACTCTGTCCAGGTCCTCTCCACGGTTCAATGAGAGTATCTGTAGGTGGAGATGATCCTGGTGCTACAACTCATTAGATTTAACAATTAGACTGTGTGGGCAGACAGATCCAGGAGAGAAGATGTAATTGATAGTGTGTGAAATCTGACTGCCTAAACATGACTGTATTATTGCATCAAAGGGATTTCTGATGTGGGTTAGAACAGGCTTTTGTTGGGTCATGGAGGATATGGGTGGGAGTCAAAGGTGTCATACTGTTAAGTAAGTACATAACTCAAGAAGGTGATCGCAGAATATCGATATATTATGCCATCTGTAAAGTACTGTATTTCCTGTCTTTAGTGCATTTGGCTGACAGAACATCGATGAGAAACAGACTCAGTGGAGGAAACACCATTCCTCTTAGGGTGCGGTGTCTTAGGGCCTTATTTAAACTATCTATAGCACATGGTCTAAAGTGCATGGCGCAAGTGCATTTAGGGCGTGATCAACTTCACTTTTGCTAGTTAAACAGCGCATAATCTGGGCACAAGTAAGGCGCAAAGGGGTAGTATTAAGTCTCTTAATAAATCATAGATGTGTTTTGTACGTAACAGGAATTAAACCAATGTAATCTCCCATTGTCTTTAACCTGTTACAATTCCTGTAAAATTCATGCAAAACCTATTCAAGGCATATCCAAAGTAAATTGAATGTAGTTCTTGAACCATTTGGAGTAAATGCATGGTTTTAGGCTTCTCTGAAAGATAACACTCTGAAATGTCTAACCCAAAAGTCAGTATCACTGTAAGTGCTACTGGAATTGATCATTATAAGTTTAAACACACTAAAAGTAATATATTTTTCATTTCCACTTGAAAATGTTAACATGCATGCAGACAACTATAGCTGGGAGCTGGGAAAACAGCTGTGTGAGGCCACCGTCTCATTTAAATATGGTCACATCTGGTGCCTGGTTGCAAAAGTCTACATGGCTGCAGCCAAACTGCCAAACTCGAGACTTAAAAACGGCAGTCCACAAACCAATGAGTGACATCACGGTGACAAAGTCCACTCCTTGTATCCAGTCCACAACCAGTCCAGGCGGGCAAAACCAACATTTCATGGGAATGCGCCTGCGTGTCGCTACGCCTTGTGCTCGACCACTTCACCTCACTGTAACAGGGACACTTGCTACAGAACATAGACTGTTTATTCTGCTCCCTGATAAAAGAAAAATGTTTCTGCTGATACCTGTTCAGAAAAAAACAAGAAACAGATTTATATATGTTAACCTGTTGCTCAAAAGGTGCCTGTTATGATGTCATGATGTGGTTCTTCCCTACCCTTTTTGGGTGAAATTTTACAGATACTTTCCATGAAGGCAGCACGGAGCTGCGCCACAAGCAGCTAACAGAAACACTGAAGAGAAGAAGAGTTACGATACACCATCTTGTCCAGTCGCAGTGGAGTAAACTTGCAGGTTTTAATGTTGCAGACCCACAGGTTTTTTGCAAGTTGTTGAAAGTTTAAACTCTTATTGTTGTGAATATTAGGTGTAAACTCAACTTAAAACTTTCACCTCAATGCCCCCCAAGAGCACCTCAGCGACATCCTTTCCAAAATATTACTTCCAGCGCCCCCCGTCATCCTCTGAACGCCCTCTGCGTGGCTGTACCACCCCCGTTGAGAAACACTGCTCTAAATGTAGCGTGCTGGACCTCAGATGGCTGCTGTGTTCTGAACACGAAGGAAGCTGAGGTGGCTGCGAGTTTGACCTAAAGTATTGTTTGTTGAACTGTGCAAGGACTGTGCATCAGAGTCCAGCACAAGCAAAGCCTGGAACCCTGAGGCTGGTCGGGACTCAGGACCAGAAGATTTCTGTTAGAAAGTGTGTGTGTGTGTGTGTGTGTGTGTGTGTGCAGAGTCCAATTAAGTATTGTGATATACAGAGCTTCTGTTTTGGGACATCCACTAAAGTCAGGAACCCCTGTTACACGGTGTTTGCTTTATTTTATGATTTTCTTTACATAAAATGATGTTTGCACGCAAACAGAAAATAAACATCTGGTGAGAAAAAATACTTTCCAACAACTGTTTTACTTTTCTAGGAAAAAAGGCCAAACTGTGACAGTGGGATAAAACCATAAAGTCAGTGCTTGCTGCCAGCTGCATCAGTACATGGGGAAAATGAGTCAGCTTGGGGGTTGGTGGGAAAACATGCAGGGAAGCCTGGCTGATAATGACTTATTTACACTGAGTCCAGTTTCAGTTGATGGCTGAAAGCACAAAGCATCCTCAGTGAGTTTATTTAAGGTCTGAACTTCTCAAGAACAAAGCTGAATAAGGAAACCCTCAACCTCTCCAACAAAACACACCGGACAAGAACTGTGTCTTTACAAAGACTAGGATTTCATCCTGAAGTGGGCCACGAGTGTGAATGAAATTAGAAAAGGCTGCTTGTATTACTTGAATTGATCAGCATTCCTTACATGCACTTAACGGCTCCTCAGACGTCATTTATATAGTCCAGCATAATCAGGCATGAAAATACCAAAACAGTGTCTCCGTGATAAAACTGGACTGTTTTTAATTAAGCTTGTGTAGACATGTTAGAAACCCCAAAACCTGCAAGGAATGTAGCAGATCAAACTGTGGTCTTGTAATGTTTGATAATGAAACTAAAACTAAACTAAATTATGAATTGGCTTTAGACATAAACTGATTGGATAATACTTGAACAACCCTGATACATTAGCCTGACGGGTTTGTTAGAACTGTGGGGTCAACATTTTGAACTTACTCCAAAATAACAAAGATCTAATTTACATATAACTTCTCACACTTGATGCACTGACGGTAGTAATGAAGGCCGTACTGGTCCACATTTGATAGACAGACCATCCCGTGCTTGCACTATTCATGAAGAGACAACATGTTTATCTCCTATAAACTGATGCTGCACAAAGATGGATTACAATTTTGTTTTGTCATGTCTCGGCAAGACCCATTTCACCAACGAGGTCGGGGCTCAGACACAAGAGATGTTTTCTGGGTGAGTTTTAAGATAATATTTTTTTCTTGTAGCATGGACAATAGCAGTGAAGTACAGAGAACAAAAAGCCGTGACAGAAACCACTGAACCTCTGTTACCTTAATATTTCTGAAACTTTTTCGTTAAAGTATTTCTTGCTTCTTCCACAAGCTCGAGAGGTCACAGCCTTCACTCTGTCCCATGGACCAGCTGAGTAATCCGATGCTACACTTACTACCTTCATTAAATCTTTAAGCTCTGCAAACAATTAGTCCCTCTCTCTTTTCCAACATCTCCCTCCCTCGTCTCCTTTCTAATGCTCCTCAGTGAGAGATGTCAAACACGGCCACCTGATCTTATGATCTATTACTGCCGACAGTAAGGGAATCCCCTGCAGCAGAACAGAGCTGGGGCTGTTCGTTCAGGCATGTCCAGAGTTCCGTAACAGACAGAAAAGCTGCATTGAGAGCTGCTTCAGTGCCCTCTATTAGAGCTTTTTTACCATAGAATCTCAGGAACTAAGAAGCCACAAGAACAAAATTCAGGAACTGAACTAAACTAAACTCTAGCACCCTAGAGGCTAACACCCTAGCCTCTAAACATCCCTAGTACATTTGTGTTTGTTTTTAAACCACATCTCCAGAACCATGAAGATAAGACAAATCAGACCATCAGACAACAGTCTGAGACAGTGTTTTGCTTGACATTAATACTTAAAGTTACTATGTTGTTCTTTGTATCTTACTGTTGTACAGCTGTGATGTTGGAGACAAGACATACAGAAGTGGAAAATACAGTACAACCTTTATTCAATCAGCTTAGGTGAGCGCACTGAGATAAGGATCCTTTCCTGACTATGGCACGGGAGAAGACACAATACACAAAGCACACCCACTAACAACCACAAACATCTCTAAATAGGTCAAAGTCAAGATTTTAAATCACCCAATGGAATGAGACGTTCAAGTTTTAAGATCCTTTGAAAATTCATGGGTCATTTATCAGAGAACAGAAATGAAAGACACTTATCTGCAAAGTAGTGACAATCTACTGAGAGTATTTCACTGGTTGTTATTCTGCTTTAGTGCTGAAAATAAAATACACATTGACACAATGAAAAAAGTAAAGTTTCTGTGTGTGAGTTCCTTGAAAGGTTGCCATAAAGTTCCACCAGTCAAAAAGGGCCTTATGTCTGTAGCAATATATTACCCAACATCCTTTGCTGTTTCACACCTCTAAGCTTGTGAATGTACAGACCAGTAACAAATTATAAAAAAAAACCTTTATAAATGAGTGGAGAAACATCAAATGGAGATGCTTCCATACACGTTCACTGATATTTTAATGGTTTGAGGAGTATGAAAATCACATGAATCATATTCTATGGCATTCACCACGACCAAATCTCAACTCAGGTGAGCAACTATTGGTAGATCTCACCACTACTGTTCACTTCTTTGCTGTAACATTAATTTCACTCTCTGCTTGGATGGTAACCTGGCAGGGTTCCGTCGGGGGCCGACCCTAGCACACAACATTCACCTAGTCTATGGTTGCTGACGAGCTTTGCACACGTCAGTCAGATCAGTTT
This sequence comes from Micropterus salmoides, assembly GCF_014851395.1. Taxonomy (NCBI): domain Eukaryota; kingdom Metazoa; phylum Chordata; class Actinopteri; order Centrarchiformes; family Centrarchidae; genus Micropterus; species Micropterus salmoides. The sequence goes on along the minus strand of NW_024041151.1, from coordinate 25,563,446 downwards.
ATGATGTTTGTGTTCACATGTGTTTGACTTTAGGTGCATACACATGTGCGTGTACACTGTACTCCAATCCCTGCGTAAATTTGCATGCATGTGTAAGAGGCTTACCCAGCAGAAGTTGCATCATAAAACAACCAGCAGACGTGTAATCTGTACTCTGCACACTCGCTCCCACGTTAAACCATCACGCAATGAAATTTCCACATTTCACTGCAATCGCCACAAATCCAGACAGATGACCTGAGGAGACACACGCTGCCTTTGTACTCCGTCTCTCAGGACAACAAAACATTTAAGATACTCACACAGATTATCACCTAGTTTTTATCTTATAACATGTAGCAAAAAGGGAATTCATCAGTACATTCTCCATATACTTCTTCTATTGCATTGACTGGATGTTTCTACAGGGCCTGCTGGGAAATAAGATGTGTAAACACTTCCTCTCCGCCAGCTTAAGATCACTTTTTTGATGATAGCTATGTCAGCAGAGACCTACTGTACATGTAAGCATTGGCTTCTCCACAGCAGCAATCCAAAGCGTTCTCCCTCTCAGTGTACTGGTGTCACATACAAAGCAGCTTGTGTTCAGAACTTCTTGAATCAATATACATCTTAATAAGTTGTTTCAAGATGTTTCTGAAAACTCTGAAAAAGATTTCAGGTAAAACAAACTAGGATTGAAAATAAAAAACAAAACTGGGGAAGTTTTATCTCCTTAATCATGACAGTTAAGACCCCCAGATCTGACTGTTATGAATTATAGACCAATGTTTACCCAGAGAGTTCAGCAACTCTCTTTGTATCCATATTTAATATTTTGTGAAAGTGTTAAATGGTGTGGATCACTACTACAGCTACATTACCGTCAAAGCTGACCTTCAGTGTGTTTGTATACAGGCACATGCTTGCAGTAGAGAGATATTTACGTTGCTCCAAACTGCAGTCATCAGCTTGATTGTGTGATTAGTCATTTAGTATCAGCTGACACCCAACAGTGACAGTCAGACCTCTGCTCGCTTCCTCTGAATGTAACCGTTTATGATATGGGTCTGTTGGAGCTGCACATCAGTGACTCATCAGTACCATCCACGGACTTTCTAAACACAAACGCTCCCAATCCCAGCTGCAGTTTAGTTATGCAGCAATCCGACCTATTAGCTTACGATACCTATACTTTGGCTTTGGGTACCATCCAATGCGAAATACCACTTTGATACCATTGTAAAATTAATAAGCTGTATTCCTGACAGTGAGGAAGAGGCTGGGAATCATGCTCTAGCATGATTCTGGAGATGCTTGATTAAGTTGGTTGTGTTATATTTTGTTGTAGCGAAGCAAGCATGAAATATATCAAAACTGCTGACTACTTATTTTTAGCTCCCTCCACGCTATTAGCTCTCCTAGCAAAATGTACATGTCTACCGGTGCTGACTGAACTGAATAGATCAGCCCCATAGATCGACCCCATGGTCACGATACCCGATCCAGCTATTCGAGTCAGTTTTTTGTTTTGTCAGTTATTTTGAGTCAACCAGGCCGATATCTGAAATAAGTATCGGATTGGCGCATTCCTTCTGCAGTTGTCTTGGAGAAGGCTGACATGGAGCAAACATAGTGGACACACACATTTCCAAGGGTTTTCAAATGTCACAAGTGACCTTTCGTTTTTAGGGGAAGACGGTTCAAAATGAGTGCTGCCTGTGGCTTGTACAGAACCATGTCAGGACAACTCACACGAAAGAACAACCATACAGGGTATTTGTTATTGCTCCTTTTAGCCTGCCACAAACACTATTTCCCATTTCTGAGAACCCTGGAATGTGCATGCATGCTGACCAACCATATCTTGTTTACAGCAGCAACACTGACACAACCACAACATTCCAATTTGAGTCCAAAACCAGGATTTGAGAAAACGGAAGCAGCATTAGTGAAATAAAGCAGATCATTTTATCTTAGTGGAACTATCAGATGTCCTGAATTGAACATGACAATAACCAATTTATTTATTATAAATGAATCAATTAATCTATTGATAATTGTTTAATCAGAACATTACTAAGAAACACTAAAGAAAGCACATGGTCACGTCTTTAAATGGCTTATTTTGTTCAGCCAACAGTCCAATACCCAAGAACGTTTGAGGTTTTACATTGATACAAAACACAGAGAAGCAGCAAATCCTCACATTTGGATGCTCATCCTTCTGTTCTGTAAACCAAACAACTTTCCGGATGTCTCCCTCACATGTATAAACAATGGAATTATTTTCAAAGACAAGCTTTGTCAAAAAATGTAGGTGAGGAGGGAGAAGTCGATGGAGGATTACCAGCATGTGGGGGAAGATGGAATAATGATTGAAACCTCTCGTGGCTTCTCAAAGGCTGGATCAAACACACACACACACACACACACACACACACACACACACACACACAAAGGTTCACCTCAAAATATGGGCTATACAAGACATTGTGTATGTGTCCTGCAGTAAGTTATTCAATGTGGTTTCTCAAGTCATGGTCCACCCAAACCTCAAACCCTCTTAGCAAATACCACACCCTGCTTCTCTGCTGTCTTTAAGATTATAACACCTCTATGTTGTACAACAAAGTTTTCCTTTAAAAATGTTTGTGGTATTAACCTGGTTCAATAAAAAGTTAAAGCTGCAATCACATAATTCCTGGCCCGTTAGGTCAGAATAAGCAACAACCAGCAAAAAAAACACTCCTTCACTCCTTCGAGAATACGTGGCTCTTGAGCTACTACAACTTTCTTTGCTAGCTGTGTTGTGTTGGTACCGTGGATTCATCAGAGCTGTGTGGGCCTGGCTGACCACGTCACGCAACATTTCACAACATACCAGACAACCATAAACCAGTTTCTTATCTGCCAGCTGACAAATGTTCTATCTTTAGTTTCTTTGTTAGCACTAATCAACATTTTGTTCCACTTCTATAGAAGAGTCACATCCTCTCTGCAAACTCATTTCAGCACAGGGGCAGTATAGGAAATGGGGCAGCTTTTTAGAGAGAGGAAAAGGGGGAGTGATCATGGGTGTGTCTGTGCTGCTTATCAGGGGGAATGAGACAGAATCCTCTTATCATAGACCTAAATAACCAGCCGTGGGGTTAGGCTGGATGCTGGTTATGGAGGTCAAAAGATATTTATTATTAACATGACTAAGTCCAAGGGGAGAGGGAGCTGCTGGTGCCAAGATTTCCAGCTGACAGCACCAGACCTATGGGCACAGTACACTCACTGATGAAGTACATATGGATCGATGCCACCCGCCCACACTGAAGGGCACCAGAGAGAATGAAGTCACTATGGGTGACTGTTTCTGATGAGAAATCATGTGTCACGTTCCTCATTTTAGGACAAAAGACACCAAAGTCAGAGGGATTAAAAACCCTTTCTTCCTCATTTCAAGAAAATGTATTCATATAATCCTTCATAACAAGCAAAAAGGACAAAACAAAGAGAAGACAACACAATTAAGCAGTTATTAATCACAAAACTAAATGAAGTATGCTGTATGAAGGTCATGGCAGTCTTAATACCAAAACAAGGAAGAACATCCAAGAAAACATTCACAACAACAAGGTTCAGTGTGTAATATTTCTGAGGATCTAGTGACAGAAATGCAATATAAGATCCATAACTATGTTTTCAGTGGTGTATAAAGACCTTACATAATGAACCGTTATGTTTTTATTATATTAGAATGAACCACGTCTATCTACATACACAGCAGGTCCCCTTCAAATGAAAGTTGCCATGTTCCTACAGTAGCCCAAAACGGGCAAACTGCTCTACAGAGCGTGTTTCGTTACTACGCTCTTCTTCTTGTAGAATTCTGGCAGTGTAGACACTCATCACTACATTGAATACATTTATCCCTCTTCAATAAATTGAGCATGAAGCGACTGTTTCACACGCTCACAGTAAAGCATGGGCTGCAGTGTTTGTGTTCCGGTGTTTGATCCTCATTCATCAACCACTAAAGATGAAGTGAGTATGTGAGTAACTGTTGCTGTCATGATTGAGATTTATTTCACAACCGCTATCAAAGTATTTATTTATATTTGTGGCTATCAAAGCATTATAATCAGGCCAGATATTATTTCTAGTGGGCAATTTGCAGAATTTTGAATGCCTGCCGAGAATTGCATGAAAATACATTAAAGTTCTGCTTTTAAACGCTATACTATTCTTTGTGTGGTTCATCAATAGTGATAAATGATCAGCATATATTTTATGAACATTAAGAATAACATATTCTAACATTTAGTAAAAGTAGGCTATCATTTCTTGAGATTCAGCAAAAACATGTGCCGTTAACCGCCTTCAAACAATGTGAACAGCAAAGTGTCCTAAAAGGACCTTAATAAGTGAATGCTTAATTCGGCAAAATGGATGTTGTAGGCTACCTGCTGAAATTTGCATCCACCTCTTTTCTATAACATAGTGCTACCTCCCGCGAGGTGTATGCAATTCACGGAAGGCATGCAGAATTCGGCACAACACCTGCACTGCAAAACATCAATAGACCTTGTGGGGGCAAGGCCTGATCATTGTTCTAAGCTCACAAAATCTACCTCCAGTAGATTGTTTTTGACTTGAGGGTGCTGTTTTTATTCCCCTATCTATCAAGTCGGCGAAAGTCACAGTTATCTCGAACGCACCTGTTGACTACCGCTCTCCTTATTAGCTGGGATCCTTACATGCTTGCTAATAACTTTTGCAAATGGGTCTCCAACATTGACAGCGTTGTGTTGGACAGATCTGTGCAGCAGTGTCTATGATACCAACCATTCAATTCACAGACGGGTCTGTTGTCTGTGTTTGCGACAGAGAGAGAGAGAGCGACCGAGTGAGATGATGTGCGGAGCGAATATGCGCTTTGCAGCGCTGCAATCAAAAACGCAACCCAAATAAAGCCTATGTGCGGGAAACGCTGATTTACATAGTGGAATCAGAATCGTCAAGTCCTGCCTATTGTCAACTGATAGTCGAATTGCGAGATGAAGCTTAACTGAGGCATTGCTGACCATTTCTCTCTCTCTCTCGTCTGCCATTCACTGGTCTTGTGCAGAGTTTTTGACATGCTGCCGACAACTGCATGCACGTCGCGGTTCCTTGCTGGTCTATTTCAAGTAGCACCTGTTTAAAAGCGATAAAATATTCTTTGTGTGGTTCATTAACGGTGATAAATTATCCGAAAGTCCCGTGAGGTGCGGACAACAGCAGTAGTAGTAGGGACAGCTGGAGTGGTAGCAGTAGTCTATTTAGCTTTTATGTTTTTTCACACAGATCTCTTCTCAGTTGTCCCAGGGGCAGTGATGTCATGATTTACTCAGGCCTCTGAGTCTAGACAGTCACACAGAAACTCTGCCCTGCAGGGTATCTCTTCCTACACTGGTGTCATTGATTTATGAGTCAATTTCACCTCAGTTTTCTTTAGATAAACACAGTGTTTGCCTTAAGGAGAGCAGCTGAAGTCAAAACAGTGATGAATAAACTGCTAAAGCAGCATTAATCCAAATGCATTTATCTATTTAGCTGAGTATACTCTTTCATAGCAACACCAGTAACACTGAGAAAAAATGAGGATGAAGACAGTCATCGCATAACAGAATTATAGGCAAGATACAGGTCCTGAAGAAGTACAGAAAGTGTTTTAATTTTTAGAGGCATTGCAGATAATTCAACACACAAAATGATTTCTCATAAACTTAAAAAAGTGACTCTAACCATGTGACTCACAAACTACAAGATAAACAAATATGTGTTTGTCCATGCATTCACATGCCAGTGGCCAGTTTCATGTCTAGTCTTGTTTACATAAAGCCGGCAGTTTTTATTACCACAGGTGATGATTGGATTACTGAGTAATATTTGTTCACAGGCAAGCTGAGATCCACTCCTGTCATCTGAGATCCAAAAGAACGTCATGTCTAAACATCTCATTTATACACACCTCTGTTTGAAAGTCTACTTAGATATACAGCAAAGATAAAGAAGTCAACAAACAAAGTCAGGAAGTCACATCAAGTGGACTTTCACTTAGGGTGATTCGTTTCCTGTTTCATTTGCTGCGCAAAAACCTATTTGCTTTTCACCAGCATACAGTCACCTTGCATGTACATTTTATTTTTGAGTGTTTCCTGGAATAAACTGTCTTTACAGGTGTGTCCCACATGAGATCAAATTTCAAAACAGCAACATTTCGGGCACAGTGGTGCAACGGTAACATGCTGATGTTTAGCAGGCGATGTTTACCATGTTAATCATCTTAGTTTAGAGTGTTAGCATGCTAACATTTGCACTAAACACAAAGTGTAATCGAGGCTGATAAGAATATCATTAGTTTTGCAGGGATTTGGTTTACTTTTGACCTTACTAAATAAAGAGCTACTTCCTGCACTGTCACTGAATGCTGGAATGGGATGCAAATAATTTCTAGTAATGAAGGTTTCAACTAGAGTTCGTAAGTTGTAGTGCATGTTCAACATTATGTGTAAGTAATGTGTATAAGTGGCTCATTCATGTACTCTCATTGAAGCATTCATGACTGCTTTAACGACTGTCTTTGTAAGGAAGCTAATCAATAGAAATTCTGTCTAATGGTCTCCATCATCAATAATAGAGTGGGGCTGAGAATTTGGCCTCTACAATATTCAGCATCTCAGAGAGCTTGTATCTGTTTATTAATATCCCTCTGTACTTATTTCATCACATGACTTGGTGACTGTACACACACCTCACAATGCAATGCAATGTAAATAACACACTAAACAAGGACCCACACAGCTCATATGATGCCACAGCTGGCTGGAATGGAAGAATTGTTGAAGATTAACTTTGTGTTGATTAACTACTTTAAGCACTACAACAGTCCCGTGTGTTCAAGGCAAATGCTTGGTGGCCTGATTTTACTGCTCTGAATAATTAAGACAGTCAGAATGGAAAATAAATATTAAGGTAAAAGATTTGTTGCTGTTTTGCAATAATATATATATACATTATTTTCATAAAAATTGTAAAATGATTCCAGTGTACAAACTCTTAATCGTTATTGTAGGGCTGGACAATAAAACAATAACAATAATTATCGCAATATAATTTTTTTCAATAACAATATAACAAATGTTCAATATATATTCAATATGTGTTTGATTTTATTCACTTGAATCACACACAAATTAGGACTTAAATATTTTATTAAGATTTTTATTTTGTTGAGGAAAAAGGACTGAAAAGAGCTTTTGCTTAATTTTACTCAGGCTTATTTGTTGAAAAGGATTTTCCAGTGTTTGGCATCAAGTGTTTGTTCTGACCATAAAGAAAAGTTTAAACCACAATTAACCATCAGGTTTCTTCAACTTTCACTCAGAAGCAAAAATTAGCCTTTAAACTCGAAAGAAAATAACGATTTGATACTTATCGTGATAATTATTGATATCGAAAGATATGAAACTTTTTATCGTGATAACATTTTTGGCCATATCGTCCAGCCCTATATTATTGCAATTCCATGTATGTGGAAATGGTTTCTCCAATTATTATCCTTGTCTCTCATCACGACTTAGGTAGACGATTAGTCTGCCATACTCAAATAAATGTAGAAAATGGATTAAATCAAGAACATGCTCTGAGCGTCCAGACAATACATGTCCAGATTTGGAGTATGAAACCAACAACTCCTCTGTATTGACTTTCACAAAAACAGGAAATTCTCACACTTGCACAAAGCAGCTATGCACACACTTCCCTGTTTCAGCCCGATTCAAGCCATCTGATTGATGGAATCATCAGCAGCCGTGGCTGAGAGGGGTGACGTCACTGGACACATAATGCAGCCTTGGCGTTCACAGTACATTAACAGACACGCTGAAAGCCAGAGATCGAGCCAAAGTCTCCTCCAGTGGAGTATTTTCTCCCAGAAGTCAGTGGAGGACTCTGACTCAGGGAACTGGCAAAAACACCTCGTACATCACCTCTTTATAACACACTTTCAGACAAGTTTTAGATTCATTTAACTTTCTTTGTGGGACAAGAAAATCATTGGGATGTATGCTGTGCTAGACAACTAGCAAAACGGCAAACACTAGGAAAGGAAGCTCCTATTCTGCATTGTGGTCTGCACTCGACAGTAAGACAGTAATGTGTTAAATTAAATAAAAACCTTTAACCTCCCACTATCCAACACGGTAGAACTTTACCACAAGAGTGGCAAAAATTAGGCCTAGTCGATAAGTTGTCAACTATTAAATTAATTGACAACTATTTTAACAATCAATTAATCTATTTTTCTTAGAAAAAAAGTCAAAATTCTCTGATTTCAGCTTCTCAAATGTAAATATTTTCTGGTTTCTTTGCTCCTCTATGACAGTAAACTGAATGTCTTTGGGTTGTGGATGTTGGGCTTTTGGAAACAGATCAACATTTTTCACCATTTTCGTGGCTGGTAAAGGGTTGCAGGTGTGAACTCCTTGTCTTCTTTCAGATTACAAAGAAATGAAACTGGATGGACGTGACAGCGGTAAATGCAACAGATACGGTTCATGTGCTTGAAGCTGAGCCAAACCCTCAGTCAGCAACATCAAACTCTCTCCACTTGCTCTTTTCAGCATCTTAAAATACTTTCATTGAGCTATTCAATTGACTTGGAGAAGCTCTCCTGTTGTCTGTATGCTCCAAGGACGGCCCGCATTTGCCACAGCAGCCACCACAGCACGGTTTAATTTGGGAATAACGCCTGGTGTCAGGTACAGACTAGCCGCATCCGTGTGACCGTACAGTGAAACAGAGCTCAGCGGGAGCTGTGACCTCTGCTGTAACGCCATCTGCTTCAGGTCAGCCTGACCATTATGGCAAATTAATCTCACTATGTCTGACATACAGGTGAAAGTGCTGCCAAATAAATTCACAAAAACAATAATATTTCTTAAAATGGAATTCAGGACAAATTGTGTTTTCAATTCTAATCAACAAAATCTTACAACAACCAATCTTACAACAACCAAGTCTAGTCGCCTGCTCTGTTTTACACACATTTAAAATTGAATGGAAAGTTGGAAAGTGTCCCATCAGTGTTGTACATTCCCTTCAGCTGCACTATACTTATGTACTCTGTGAATCAGCCACTGTCTGGGAGATCCTGATGGTGAAACATGAACTTCAAAGCTTTTGTTGTTGTTGTTGCCAAAAATCACCTCACCTACTGTCCTTGTCAATTAACATACCTCTGTGCCAAACTCCATTTGAAAAAGTGCTCTAGTTAAAGCAGACCTCTATTATCTGACAGGAATCCCCACAAGGATCCCTTATATACACAATAGATTCTTTGTGTCCTTCCATGGCAACTCCAAAAGCAGCTCTCCACCTTTCTAACCCACATTACCCCCCTCCCATTATTAACTATGTTGGCAGTAAAGGCTTGGAATGTCCCTTCCCAAAACATGTAGAGACTTCTAAATAGAAATACGTTTTGTTTTTTTGTAAAACAACAAAGTGTCTAACACCTGTTGTTCTGTTTTTTTATATGCTTCTGTTTTTTGTAAAAAAAAATTCAAGGGTGCGTCAAAGTCAATAACGTGACACAGAAGCAACATGTTGTAGCAAGCAGGATGTGGTCCAGGATGTGGTGTTTTAAACGACCTGACAGCCGAACAGCACCAATCGAGCTGACATGGCAGAACAGCAGAGTGAGTCGACGGCGGCTTCTCGTCTCCGGTGGAAAAGCTCCGTCCACTCCCACCGCAGCAGCACCGCAATCCGCGATGGCCGCACCAAATGTTTCACGTTCACACAACGAACCGTTAAACCGGCGGACAAACGACTGGTGTTCAGCGCTCTCTTTACTTACTCTTCCAAAATTACAAAGGAAAAGTTTATTTACATCGAGCCTTGGCTGCGCGCTTCACTGAACCAGGCGGCGAAAGGTCCGCTGGCAAAATGTTCCTCTCCCTCTGTTGGAAAAAAAAATTGTTAAAGGAAAGCTTACATTTGAATTGCAGCGAGTTGCCGGTTCGTATTTTCACAGTTCCGCTGATGGACTCTCCCGGACCGTAAACCACCTTGTTGTTTGTAAAGGTGATATCAAATTCTTGAAGCTTTCCCATGGCCGCTCCGCTACTCTGCCGCTCTGCGTCTCTGAAAGCAGCGAGGAGGCGATGCTGCGCTCTCACCTGCTGCCGCGCGCCTCCCCTTACAGACCAGTGACGTCACTGTGGCTATCCGTTGAAAGTAGCAATGGGAGGGATGATAACTCAGGCACCCTGTGGTTTATTGACTAAAAAGGAAGATCTCTTATGCAATTCAGGTGCAGGATTATAGAAAAGAAATAAAGTTGTCAATATTAGGGACTCATTTGATTGAATGAACTTATGTGTGACTGTGGTCCCTCTGTTTATTGAGAAAAAGAGCACTAAATGCCAGTAAAACAAAAGGGTTATGCAATTGTTAGTGATGCTATTTTAAGTGGTGCTTTTCCTATCCTGAACATTTTGTAAACTATGTAAAAGTAGGCTACGTTTTGTGGGGAACAAGTATCACAAAAGAAAATGTGCGGGTGGTGATGGTGCAGTGGATAAAACACATTCCTTTGACGTGGGAGACCCAGGTTCAATTCCCCACTGCGACACAGCTATCAATGTGTCCCGGAGTAAGAAACTTAATTCGTAGTTACTCCAGAGGCGTGCGACAGTTAAATGTAATGTAAAAACCAACTCCTCAGCGCATGCACTTCCTGTCTCTGACTGTACTTCCTGTCTGATGTGCAACATCAACGGCTGGAGCGCACGTGAAAGTTATCACGGCTGTGGTGCATAAAAAGCTTGCAGAAAAGGCTGATAATCTGTGCTGCCTTCACTTGCAGTTTTCATCTTGGAGATTCAATATGTTTTGCACAAAAAACATAACATGAAACACACAGAGACAGGCATTATGATCATCCTCTCTCTCTCTCTGTCGGCCATCATCTGAACAAGGATGATAATATTCCTGGTAAATGAGACAGATGTTTCCATGACGACAGACAAACACTACTGTTGCCAAGTTACTGCCTGTATCCATGGAAATCTGGAATGTGGTGGTATCTGATCTGGTCTAGAAACTCCATTTTTTTGTTTACTCATGTTGCAATAACCTCACCTTGAACATGTGTCATTTTAAAACTGCATAGGCTGAAAGTCAGAGGATCGCATGTCAGGAAGTAACAGGAGAAGATAACACCAAATGTCAGGTACACTGAGCATGAGGCTATGGTGAATCCATGTCCAGTACTGACGGTGTAATGACTAGACAACCTCAATTATGTATTTTCTGCCTACAAAGATCGTATGTGTTGTTGTTTATTTAGCAGTTTAATGCTTCATGATTTCAAACCACATCTCACTCATCCCTTCCTCAAGTGCCACACAGATATCTCTGGTCTGCTGTGACACTATGACCTTTTGTCCGGTGGTTCAGAGTGGTGAATTACAATAGGTGTGCAGTCATGGAGGGACACAGTGAGATAAGAGTCACACCAGTGGCTCCACCTGGTGGACAGTTGTCAAACGACATCAGTAACACCACAATAGCGTGTAATGATTTTACAGTCAACTCAAAGATAATGGGGCAGCTGTGGGTCAGGAGTTAGAGCAGGTTGCCCGTTAATAGGAAGTTTGGTTCAATTCCCGGCTCCTCCAAGCTGTACGTCAAAGTGTCCTTGGGCATACTGAACCCCGTATTGTCCCTGGTGGCTGTTCCACCAGTGTGTCAATGTTAGTTTCTGTTTGAGCACTTAGGCTCAGTGTATGAATGGTGAATGCAATGCAGTGTAATAGTGCTTTGAGTGGTTGAAAAGACTAGAAAGGCTCTACATAACAAAAACAAATCTCAAAATCCATTTATACTGTAATGAATAATATGTGCTTCGGGTTAAGAAAGACTTCAAAATAATTTGGAAAGGGTGTATTTAAAATAGTATTAGAAATGATGAAATGATTATCAAATCAATTATTGAACCATTATTGATTTTAATGTATTAATGTCTATAAATCTGGTTTTGACCCGTTATGCTTTTATTGATTTGGTTTTCTATTTTGATGTTTTGCAAACAAACAAACAAGCACGCAAGAACACAGACAAGTTACGCCTACAGCACCATTGTGTCTTCACTTCACATATGTAACACAAGTGTAACTGCATGGAAATTATCTTTCATGCAATTTACAACCTGTGACTATAGTTGCAGTGTGAAGACATTAAATTAAATACACAATTTCAGTATCTGTCACACATTGATATCTTGCCTATGTAAATAATAGGCTTATATAAATACTACCAAACATTAGGTATGCATGACATAATTTCTTCATCTTTCATGTGCCCGATTTTCAAGTGTTAAGCTCAGGTAAACGCACAACCAGAAATTTCTATGGGCTATATTACTACACTGCAACAGGTAGGCCTACTGTGGCCCCTTCTTCCAAATCAAGCAGGCAGGTGGTCGCGATGGCCGCTGTCACAGAGTAGGGGTCGCAGTTTGCAGCAGGACGGCGATCCTCAAAGTAGCCTTTCTTCTCCTCACCCACCTGGCGAGGGATCCGGATGCTGGAGCCTCGGTTGGCCACACCAAATGAGAAGTCATGGATGCTTGAGGTTTCATGGAGACCTGTGAGACGCCTTTTGTTGTCCTCCCCTCCCTGTGGGTCATACACTTTGATGTGCTCTGCGTGTTTTTTCCTCAGCTTCTCGATGGCCTTCTCGATGTATCTGTCATCAGAGGAAAGCAGAGACGTTTGAGATATGGAAGGTGGCTGCAGTGAAAGTCTGATGATACTGATGATAACTTCTATTTTTTTCCTGAGATATTCAATGAATCATATCAAATAAAAATGAATCACAATTGAATATCAGTCTATAGAGATTTGGGATTACACAAACAGAATTAGACAGTGGCAACTGTGAGTGACAACTGATCTTGGTTGAAGATACTAGAAGACGTTTTGTCCCTCATCAAAGAGACTTCTTCAGTTCTGACTGACTAGTAGGGAAGCTCAGCTATTTAACCTCTGTGGAGTCAATACCGCTGGTTCGTTAGTGCTCATTAGAGGGGGTCTGCAACACCCCTTATCCCCCACTTACAAGAACAAATGTTTACTTTTGGCCTCAGGTGAAGATGCCAACGATGGTCGTTCAGACTTGGCCTTGGGTGGCTCTAACTACCATAACAACTGTCATTACAACAGCCAGGAGCACTAAGGGACCTGGCAAACGACTCCACAGAGGTTAATTTCCCTACCAGTCAGAATTGAAGAAGTCTCTTTGATGAGGGACAAGACCTCTTCTAGGATCTTCAACCAAGTTGCCATTTATTTTAACCTTGGACTTTTACCAGAACATTAATCGGTCTAGATCAGCTTTGGCCTGAAAAACAATGAATTAATCAAAACTGCATCCTCAAAAAAGCATTTTTGGAAAACAAAACACACTGATATGAGCAGATTTAATGCAGAATATAAACCAATTTCTGATACATGTGTTATTGATATTTAATGGGCTGGGATAATTCAATACTAAATGTTAAAGGGTGTTACAATTTACATGATCAATTACTGTCGTTTCAAGTTTCAAAGGAAATGTTTACTCACTGTAGTCCTCCTTCTTCCCTCATCTGCTTGGTGCTGACGTTAGTGTGGCAACCAGCGCCGTTCCAGTTGCCCTTCATTGGTTTTGGGTCAAATGTCACAACAACACCAAAATCTTCACTCACACGATGCAGCAGGAAGCGTGAAACCCACAGTTGGTCGCCCATCTCAATGCCCTCACAGGGGCCCACCTGGTACTCCCACTGAAGAAAAGAAAAGACAACAGGGAAACATTGGACATTGGAAAGGGAAAAAATGGACAGAGAACAGTAATTGGTTGAATGAATAGTTGTGCCAGCATGAAAGCATTTTCTGTCCTCTGTGCATTAGAATAAAGGTCACACTTGCCTGAGATGGCATAACTTCAGCATTGGTGCCACAGATATTGACCCCTGCGTAGAGGCAGGCCTTGTAGTGGCACTCCATAATGTCCCGTCCAAAGGCACTGTCTGCTCCCACCCCACAGTAGTAAGGTCCTTAAAATGGGTGACATGATGGGACGCTCGTTAAGACAAAATAGGTACAAAACTCTATCTAAAAATACAGAGATACTGTATACTTGTGAATAATTGACTATGCCAAGATATTTTCATTTTCTTGTGGCATTTATATAAATAATAATGCTTAGAAATCTGTATTAAAACATTATAAAGTAATGTTTGTGTTGCCGGTTTGTTTAAAAACCGGTTAGCATGTTGAGCATAACTTTCTTTGTATTTTCCTCGGAGAGAACTGCAGATTAAGAATTCTTTATTGGAGACTTATTACCATTCACATGTAACTGCAGACATGATGGCTTATTACTGGTTTTTGCCTCGTCGGCCACTTGCAGTGTGGTGTTCTATGGTGTTTTAGAGTTCAGAGGAGGTAAAACTCTCCATTTCAGTATTTCACAAAAAACACAATTTCATGTAGCAGAAATTATTTTCAAAAGTTTTAAAGCTCACGTGACTCCACCTTGAATCATGACCCCAAAAAGGTTTGGGCTTCATCACTCCTAATAAGCCTTCAATAATCATTCAAGGCTGTAATTATAAACGTTTATAAATAGATATTGTTCTGGATGCTATGTAGCTCTCAGTCCAAATCATGGACCATGCCTTATTACAGCCGTGTTAAATAAATACTTATTAAATATGAATGAGCCATTATTTTCAACTTATATACCCTTTAAGTAAGCCTTATCAAACAGTAGTAACTTAAAAAAAATGTATTCCACATGAATGAATTGAACAAAGAAGAGAGAAAAAGGACTGTTGATTCACCTTGGGGTGCTGGGTATCCACCTGAGGGCCAACTAAAAGGATGTCCATCTACTCCTAAGAGCGTGTACTCCTGCTCCATGCCAAACCACATGCAGTGCTCTTTAACCATGTCCATCACCTTTTTGCAGTGCGCTCGATGGTTAGTGTCTAGATAAGAAACACAAAAAAACAGTACATCACGTTTGTCCTGACATAACTATAAATGGAATCACGTCTGCAAAACATGAAAAAAAAGTGAACTATGCACCTGCAGGTTCGCGGTTATATGTGAGGACCTCACAGAGGACCAGTTTGTTGGGGTCCAGGGTGAATGGATCCCTGAACATGCTGACTGGCACAAGGTACATGTCACTGTTGGAGCCTATGGACTGGTATGTGCTCGAGCCATCAAAGTTCCACTCAGGAATATCTGACAAGACATATTCACCCTAAAGATTATCAAAAGATCATCAAAACATCTCTTCTAAATATATTCAGAATTGGACTTGTACCTTGAAACCTGATGAGCTCACAGACTATTTTAGCTCTGGTGAACTGCTAGAAATTATATATTTTATTCAACTAAAAGTACATAAAACTGCAATACATTGCATTACACTCCTTCCCAAGTTATTAGCGTTAAAATGTGCCAAACTATCCAAATTGGAGAGTGTTAGCCGTGTTAGTTTTGAAGGGATTTCGGAACAGTTGAAGAAGGAAAGGAACGGAAGGAGAGCGATGAGGACAGGAGGAAGAAACATGAGAAACAAAAACTGAAGGTCAGAGATAAGAATGTAGTGACATTTTTACATGTTCTCAAGCTAAAAATAAACTCCAAATATGCAGCTCTGAAATTGGAAATACCTTACTTTAATGTACTGAACAGTATCAACTTGATCTCCAGATAAGCCTGCACATCATTGAGGTTGCACCAGGATGCTGTTTCACCTGTGTTGTGTACAACCCTCCCTTTCCACAGGCTTTCTGCCTGACAACAGAGTAGAAAGCCCTTTGAAGAGTTAAACCTCTTGAAAGCTTATTCTCAGATTCGTTTCAGAATAAGTATTTCACTTGTGGATAAACATCCATAAAAGAACTTGTCAAAAGCTTTAATCAGTCTGTACACACATCTGGTTTAAACAGCTCAGATTACATCTTATTTGCAATGTAGTTATGCACCTTAAATTAAGAGATTAAAGCCCTTCATGTAAGAGCAGATTGAAGGATCAAATTCAATTGTTCTACCTCTTAAACAAACCAATTCTGTGCATTCTTGACCTTTATCTTGATGCGAAAAGCATAAAAAGGGTATAGAATTAAAGGATGAAAACTGACTCCATATTATTTAGTGTAATAATTAAATAATTCAGTGCCCCAAAAAATAATACATCAGAAAAAACGGCTATTTACCTTTGATGCTCTTCGGCTCACTGTCCAAGGTTCGGGTCTTGTTGCGAAGTCTCTCCCCGGTGCCGTCGATCCAGATATAGGTGACCTGGCACTTCCCACCCTGCGGCAGCCTCATGTACTCCTGGCGCACAAGCTTGTTGAGGTGGGAGCTGTTCGAAAACGAAGACATGCTCGCCTTTCATCAGAGAGGCATAATACAAAGCAAAGGTGATGTTTTTATTACATTATGTGACGTGTTAGCTCTGGAGTTTATGTCCTGGGTTTTTCATTCATTTTTTCATGTTATACACTGGATTAGCCTTCTTCACTAGGCCTGCATTTTCTGTACTTCCCACCCTTACATTTCAGATGTAACTATTGCACTTGCACTTTACATGCTCACATTCTTTCCTTTCATTTCCTTTCTTCCCTTTCTTCACTCCAATTCCTTCTTCACATAGCCTGCATGAAAATACCAAACCTGGAGATACAGGTTATTTATCTTGATACTGCTGTACATACTTTCACTATCATTCTGGAGTAAAGCAACTGGTTTTATGTGTGGTTCGGATAGAAACTTGCAGGACTTGAAAATACATTTGTTACAAGACAACAATAAGAAATATGAAAGAAAAAAAAAAAAAAACATCTGACTGAAACAATACACTGAAAGCAGCAGCAATGCTGTCCTACAGTTCTGCGTTAACATTTACTGACACCAAAGCTATATTGGCCTGTGCTGTTTTCTTTATGAAGCACAATTAATGTAAATAAAAGTAGAATAGAGCAGAAAATACAGGATGTTTGTAACATTTGACATCTACTCTCTAAGGCTCTGACTCTGTGTCATCACAAAGACATAATTAATTTAACCTTTGTGCGTGGTGTCAGTAAAATTAAAGTGATAGTAATACCACGGCTATACCATCTACTTGAAACAAATACTTATAACTGTGGAGTTTCCCCATTAATCATTATATCATTATTGTTTTCATACAATCTGTAAAAACTGTGTTTGTTCACCGATCCAGCTATGGATCAAGATATCGTAATCATTTCATGATATTATGCTTTTTTAAACGTTCAAGACTCACTCTAAAAACTAATTCAGGGGACCTTTAGTCAATACTTAAATATATATATTGTTGTGAAATAAAAAAATCATGTTCTGAGATACTGTTAGACTTTTTACTTGTTAATTGTTATTTTATTGAGCTTGGATGACACACAAATTATGCCTATTGATTCAATATACTATCATGACTTAACATTTTCAGTTAATCAAAAAATAAATAAAATTTTAAGTTCTGTTAATATAAAATAAAATTTGATGATGGTGTAAACGGCCCACAGTTTCCCTCTCCTTCATGTGCGGGCATGTTCAAGGCCAGA
Organism: Micropterus salmoides; assembly: GCF_014851395.1. Lineage (NCBI taxonomy): Eukaryota > Metazoa > Chordata > Actinopteri > Centrarchiformes > Centrarchidae > Micropterus > Micropterus salmoides. The sequence goes on along the minus strand of NW_024041151.1, from coordinate 25,545,778 downwards.
TGAGTGACCACAGGGCCACAGCTGAAACTCATTAAAGTGAATGGTAAGTAATTTTATGCTTAATTACACATATTTGCATTCACTCTGGATTCTGTTGGTGATAGCCTACTGTAACCGAATACCGAAATCTGGAAGTCCTTACTCTGAAATTTGAGCAGTCTGTATGCTGAGGTAAAGTTAGCTAGTAGCTGTAGCCTGTCACTGATTGAGTAGGCTTAAATGCGGCAATAATAGGTGGCCAGGAAGCCAGGGAAAACATCTTGGCAAGCTAACTTAATATGGGATTACCCATTAGCCACCGCTCTGGTTAGCATGTAGGCTAGCTACGTTTATAAACTTGCAGAGATCAGAGAGAAATATACATGACATTCCATCAAACTAATTTTGACAGCTACTTCCGGTCCCGCCCCCATACCGGATATGTGTATGAAACTGATAAGAGGGGTGCGTACATCCTTCCGTTGTGTGATAATTGGAGGAGGTTTTTCATTGATTTAAAGACTTTATTAAGTAATAAAACATAAACTTGAATGAATTAACTAGTAGGTGTTTATTGCAATAAATTTATCATTAAAAATAGTATAGCAGTGTGTTATAAGTAAAGGAGGAATCTCCGGGGCCAGCAAAGGATCAGTAGGAGGTTTCTTCATTGATTTGGAATCAAGTCAGTGTTTGTTATTAAACAAGTAAAGAATAAATATTTTAAATAATTACAGTAAAGCAGTAAAATGGTATAACGGTGAGTAAAAATTAAACAGCATTATAAATTACCTTCAACAGCATGCAGCAAAATAAGTTGAGTGAGTTCCAAAATTAAACTTTGTAAAATCTTTGCTAAAGCTTTGTGTGGCAAACTTACCATCATTAAAGAACTAAAGAATAAATTGAAATAATTACAGTAAAATAGTATAACAGTGAGTTAAAATTAAACAGCTTTTTAAATTACCTTCAACAGCATGCAGCAAAATAAGAGAGAGTTCCAAAATTAAACTTCTAAAATACTAAAATCTTTGCTTGTGCTTTGTCTTACAAACTTGCCATCATTATCACTCAAAAGCTGTAGCCTAGTCTTAAACTTGTGAGTCTGTGTCTCCTCTTCTCTGTCCTCTCTCTTTCTGGTGTAGCATAGAACATTGTCTTCAAGAAATTGCCAAGAGGGCTCTTGGATCCTTGAGCAGTATCTACCTACCAAAGAGGGGACCTCCATGCGGTGAAGTTATAATTATGAAGAGCGAATTTCTCGTTTTATTTTCACAGACTCCCATCATTGACCTATGGTAACCCCTCCTAGTCTCTTATCATTGGCTCACGGCTAACTCTGCCCATCCTCTTATTTTGTATGTGACAGCATGTGGGAGATAACTGGTGAGGGGTTGGGGATCGTTGCTTCTGGTACAACTAGATTATTATATAGTCTGTAGTTCCAAACTCTTGTCTCCGGCTGAAAAAAATAGGTTCCTGTTTCGAAAACGAACTCAGTCTGGGGTTATAGATAACTCTATTCCATAACTGGTCTACAAGATTACCTGACGATGCTGACAGTTAAAACACACAACTTGATGTGGCTCATTGAGAAAAAGGAGGGAGGGGAGGGATGGAAGGAGGAGCACATTCCTCAATTCACCCTGCACAGCCTATGCTACACCAGAAAGAGAGAGGACAGAGAAGAGGAGACACAGACTCACAAGTTTAAGACTAGGCTACAGCTTTTGAGTGATAAAGATGGCAAGTTTGTCACACAAAGCTTTAGCAAAGATTTTGCAAAGTTTAATTTTGGAACTCACGCTTATTTTGCTGCATGCTGTTGAAGGTAATTTAGAGGAAAACTTTAACATATTATTTTTGATACAATGTTTTATTTTTTAGAATGTATGTTATTCACAGAAGAAATACAAATATATATATTTTTTCATCCTTCCTTTATTTTACTTTTGTAACTAAACATAACTTAAACACTCACAGCTGAGGATTAAATAAATATAAAAACTTTTTCCACACTAAAAAAGTTTTTTTACAAACTCCTGTTTCATTCAGGCAGGTTGAGGTATACTGCAGTTGAAGAAAGAGCAAAAATGGAGACCTGATACATATGAGAGTTGCATTTGACAGATTACACAATGCTATCAACAAGTAAAATGAAATAAAACCCACATAGATAGACATAGACTTGGACTTACTGTGTTACAGGTGACTTCAGGTGTAGGTGTGTAAGTGTCACAACTTAGTGTGTGACATGCCAGAACCTGTTTGTTGTATTTAACTACCAGAAACTGATGATGCAGGCTCACGTGTCCGGTACGTAATATGACAGTTCAAAGGCTTTCCGTAAGTGTGGGTGTGTGTTCATGCGTGTTTGAATTCTATTTCAGTGTGATGCTTTGATTAAAGAAATTCAGATCATTCATTCAACTAATATTTGAAACATATTACTTCTCTTATGTGGAAAAGAAGTAAACACAGGACATCCATACTGCATATTGTCAGCACATGAAAAAGATTTCAATTGACCTCAATGGTCAAAATCCACCCATTCTGTCCTCTTTGTACAGTATTAAAACAGTCAGTAAAATCATATAGCTGAGGTCGACTCCCATGAGAAATAGTAATGAACACCCACCTGTGCCAGAGAGGCCATCTGCTGATAGTGTCTGACTGTTGTTTGCTGAGCTGAGAGTCTTGCCGCTCAGTGAACACAATTAGAGGCTAGGAGCTGCTCGTACACTTTCCGTCAGGGCAGCTGTCCTGAGATGAGGCAGGAGGGCATAAATTCAACAACTCTCACAGAAGCTGGACTGCTTGCATGCAACACTTTGACGATGTATTTAGGTGTGTGATGTGGGCATAGCGCTGGCTATAAACTAAGCCAAGTTAATTAAGGGCCAATAGACCAACAAAGTTTTAATTGGACAACAGTGCATTGTTGCTGGGTTTCAAAAAGAGCAGTCACACATTAGACTTGTCACAGTCAACCACAAAGATGTACTACGTCTTTAAAAGGTTTACTTTTGCTTGATAGGCAACATTCCAGTTAAAATTGAGATAACCAGCCTGTGGAAATAAAGTACAAAAGAAACCCTAATACAGACATGACTATAAATAGTACTGATCAGTTCACCCTAATCAAAAACAAAAAAATGTATAAGCCCACAATGCACCGGCACACCATCTAACCTCCATATGAGCCTGATACTAAATAACTGAACTGTCATCCACTAACACCTTACAAGTAAAATTACCTGACTGCACAACTGTACTTTAAATATACCAAAACAATGAGCTGCTGTTACGTGAGATGGTGCATGTTGTATGTGTTTTTACCCTATTGTTACTATTTGTATGACTGATATTGTTTTTTATCAACAACTGGCACTCTGGGGACATGTGCTTTGTTTTGTTTTTGTACCCAAATGCATGAGGAATCTTGATTTCCACAATAAGAGTAATCTGGTTTAGCAGGTTTGGTTTCCTGTGGAGAGGTGTGGAAATAAACTCACTGGCCACTTTATCAGGTACACTTTGGTAGTGCTGAGTTGGACCCCCTTTTACCTTTGGAACTGCCTTAATTCTTCAAAAAGGTGTGGGAAACACTCCTCAGCCTTTGGTCCATATTGACATGATAGCATCACGCAGTTGTGGCAGATTTGTCCGCTGCACATCCATAACGTGAATCTGCTGTTCCACCACATCCCAAAGGTGCTCTATTGGATTGAGATCTGGTGACTGTGGAGGCCGTTGGAGTAAAGTGAACTCATTGTCATGTTCAAGAAACCAGTTTGAGATGATTTGAGCTCTGTGACATGGTGCATTATACTGCTGAAAGTAGCCATCAGAAGATGGTACACTGTGGTCATAAAGGGATAGACATAATTCAGGTAGGCTGTCGCGCTTAAACAATGCTCAATTGGTACTGAGGGGCCCAAAGTGTGCCAAGAAAATATCCCCCTCACCATTACACCACCAGCAGCAGCCTGAACCATTGATCGAAGGCAGGATGGATCCATGTTTTCATGTTGTTTACGTCAAATTCTGACCCTACCATGTGAATGTCGCAGCTGAAATCAAGACTCATCAGACCAGGCAACGTTTTTCCAATCTATTGTTCAGTTGTGCCTGTGCGAATTGTAGCCTGTTTCTTGTTCTTAGCTGACAGGAGTGGCACCTGGTGAGGTCTTCTCCTGCTGTAGCCCATCTGCTTCAAGGTTCGACGTGTTGTGCATTCTGCATATCTTGGTTGTAACAAGTGTTTTTTTTTTAAATTAACTGGAAATACAGTAACTGCCGCTCACTGGATATTTTCTCTTTTTCGGACCAATCTCTGTAAACCTTGGAGATGGTTGTGCATGAAAATCCCAGACAAATACAAATACTCAGACCAGGTTGTCTGGCACCAACAATCATTCCACATTCAAAGTCACTTAAATCACCTTTCTTCCCCATTATGATGCTCGGTTTGAACTTCAGCAAGTTGTTTTAACCACGTCTACATACTCTGGAAGTACATTGGAATAAATGTTTGTGTAGGCTTGTGGTGTCCGAACAATAATGCTGCGATGATGTGTTGAGAAGAAATCCGCTTGACACTGTTCTTGATCATAAAAGTTTATTACATCAAGGAGTTCAGCATCAATTACAAGCTCTGCAGCAGCTTGGAGAGTGACCCAGCCCGATGGCCACTCTGTCTCTCTGTACATCAAACACAGCTTATATAGGATATGTGTAGGTATCTGTTAGATACCATAGGAAGGGTTCAGTCCCTACACAACCACTAATCACTGCTCTCCCCTTAAAAGGTCACTAATCCTCTATCCAGCTGCTACAGTGCTATTTTAAACTGTTATGAGTCAAATGCACATATATTATACACCACAGACTATCTTTCTTTGATATTATTATTTCACATCTTTTTACAGCAAAATTTTTCTCCAACACTGGAGGGCATCTTACTCAAGCCGATGTTGTAATAACTCTGCATATTTTACACTGGGGAATTTACTGGGTACTTTACTTTATTTTATGAATGCATTTGAGCAAGGCAAGCTTTGTAGCTCTAGTAATGGGAATGTCAGTCCGGCCACGGCTTTGGGCCCAGACTGAAATATTTAAACAATTATTGGATTGATTTTGCCATAGAATTCTGCACAGATATCCATGACCTTGGGGATCTTCTGACTTTTCTTAGCAACACATTCTCACTCCCAGCTCATCACACATGGAGGCTTGGTCAGGACCCCTTGGTATTGTTTTTTAATGACCTGGACCCCTTTAGTGTCTTTTTCAAGCAGTCACTTTCAAAATAAAACTACTCTCAATGGAAACATCTCAATTTTGAAATGTCATGTTGGGAAATATTGCAATTTGGTTAGGTTTAGGCAACAAAACTACTTGATTAGGTTTAAGAAGACATCATGGTTGGGTTAAACAGAAAACATCTTTTACACAACTTACTTAAATAACATAACATTCAATGTTGAATTTTTGTTTCATACAAGAAACTAAAAATGGTCTCCTGCGTAAAAGTCTGGTTTCTGGTCTTTTATCTGTTAAATATCTGATATCTGGCACCTACCTTTAGCGTTCAAAACTGATGCCACAGGGCTTCCCCAAGTGCGTGACAAATCGAAGCCAATGGATCTTGATCCATTTGTGGTTTTCAGTAGTCAACAACTATCATCTACCATTCACTTTAATTAATGGTCAGACCATCAAGTAGGCTATGGGGAATCCTAGAAATACCTGGGGACCATCATTAATGCAGAATTGAACTTCAAAGCCAACTGTGAAGCTGTGTGAATAAAGGATCAACAGCGCCTGTATTGTTTAAGGAAACTGTCATACTTTCATGGTGATCGAACCATACTGACCATGTTTTATCATGCTTTTATTAGGTCACTTCTGTCATTTTCCTTGATGTCTTGGTTTGGTCACACATCCTTTACAGAGAGAAATTGTTTAAATCAAACAGTTAAATGGTCCAGTCGGTTGATTGGTGAGCTACGGTCTTACCTAGCCACCCTTTACACCATGAATATAATGAGGATGACTCCCACACTTTGCGCAATGATTTTCAGCTTCTTCCCTATGGATGGAGGTTTTTAGTCCTGAGGTGCAGAATTAAGTGGTACAAAAATAGCTTTGTTCCTGCTGCTAATAATGAACTGAATAAGGAGATTTGCGCAGACAAGGCATACTTCGGTTTTAAACCTGTGTTTATTTTTATTTTATTGTTGAGAATGTTTTAACATTTTTATTTTAACTGACTGATTTTATTGCTGTCTATCTCTTTTATGTCTTGATTGGTGGAACCTGAGTATAATAGCTAATTATGTTTTTTTTTATAGTTGTGTGTCATACTGTGTGTCAAAATGGATGTCATATCCTTGCTGCAAAAGAAATCTACCTAAAAGAACATATAAAGTAACCTAACCTAATTCATGAATGATCAATTATCATCATACAGGTACTGTAAACAGTATATAAGTGATTCTCTAAATTTTCCGACTTCTTTGTGCTAATTAGCAAAAGCATGCTAACATGCTAAACTAAGATGATGAACAGCAACACCTAAAGTTCAAGCCAGGGTAGCCCCTCAGTTCTGTTTTCCGTTGTTTAGCATTTGGGTATGTGTTACGGAAGGTGTGTGTGTGTACCAGGTTATTATCATATTATCTGACTAGATATCGAAAATTAGATGTGAAATAATCCTTTTTTGTTAACTGAAATAAAAAATAAAAACGAGACTTTCTAAAAAACCTAAGTGAAACTAAGTGTCTGTTTGCAAAACTAAATAAAAATACTAATAAAATTAGAGCAACATTCCTTAGTTTTTGTCTTTGTCAATTTACACTGCTGAAAAAAATAAAGGGAACACTAAAATAACACATCCTAGATCTGAATGAACGAAATAATCTCATTTAATACTCCTTTTTTTACATAGTTGAATGTGCTGACAACAAAATCACACAAAAATTGTCAATGTAAATCAAATTTATCAACCCATGGAGGTCTGGATTTGGAGTCACACTCAAAATCAAAGTGGAAAACCACACTACAGGCCGATCCAACTTTGATGTGATGTCCTTAAAACAAGTCAAAATGAGGCTCAGTAGCGTGTGTGGCCTCTACGTGCCTGTATGACCTCCCTACAACGCCTGGGCATGCTCCTGATGAGGTGGTGGATGGTCTCCTGAGGGATCTCCTCCCAGACCTGGACTAAAGCATCCGCCAACTCCTGGACAGTCTGTGGTGCAACGTGGCGTTGGTGGATGGAGCGAGACATGATGTCCCAGATGTGCTCAATTGGATTCAGGTCTGGGGAACAGGCAGGCCAGTCCGTAGCATCAATGCCTTCCTCTTGCAGGAACTGCTGACACACTCCAGCCACATGAGGTCTAGCATTGTCTTGCATTAGGAGGAACCCAGGGCCAACCGCACCAGCATATGGTCTCACAGGGGGTCTGAGGATCTCATCTCGGTACCTAATGGCAGTCAGGCTACCTCTGGCGAGCACATGGAGGGCTGTGCGGCCCCCCAAGAAATGCCACCCCACACCATTACTGACCCACCACCAAACCGGTCATGCTGGAGGATGTTGCAGGCAGCAGAACGTTCTCCACGGCGTCTCCAGACTCGTGTCACGTCTGTCACATGTGCTCAGTGTGAACCTGCTTTCATCTGTGAAGAGCACAGGGCCAATCTTGGTGTTCTCTGGCAAATGCCAAACGTCCTGCACGGTGTTGGGCTGTAAGCACAACCCCCACCTGTGGACATCGGGCCCTCATACCACCCTCATGGTGTCTGTTTCTGACCGTTTGAGCAGACACATGCACATTTGTGGCCTGCTGGAGGTCATTTTGCAGGGCTCTGGCAGTGCTCCTCCTGCTCCTCCTTGCACAAAGGCGGAGGTAGCGGTCCTGCTTCTGGGTTGTTGCCCTCCTACGGCCTCCTCCACATCTCCTGATGTATTCAATTCAATTCAATTTTATTTATAAATCACAACAACAGTTATCTCAGAGCGCTTTTCATAAAAGAGCAGGTCTAGACCATACTCTGTGATGATATTTACAGAAGCCCAACAGTTCCCACCAATAGCAGGCACTAGGCGACAGAGGCAAGGAAAAACTTCCTTTTAAGAGGCAGAAACCTCGAGCAGAACCATGGCTCAGGGTGGGCGGCCATCTGCCTCGACCGGTTGGGGTGGGTGAGAGAGAGAGAGAGAGAGAGAGAGAGAGAGAGAGAGAGAGAGAGAGAGGGGGAGAGGGGGAGAGGGGGAGAGAGAGGGATGTAAGGAGGGAGAGAGAGGGAGAGAGAGAGAGAGAGATGTAAGGAGAGAGAGAGGGGAGGGAGGCAGCCTACACAATATACACACAGAGGTACAGACAGTGAAGGTAATGCTGCTATAGACTAAATGAAAAATGGTACAGATATTTATAATAGTGTTAATGGTAACCATCGTAATGTTAATGATTATAACAATAAGACTAGCAACAATAGTCGTTGCAGCAGAGGGTGTTGAGCAGGAACACGGGGGCAGCAGGTGACCCGCAGCCACAGATCCAGACTCCACAGCTCCAGAGCCAGAAAACCTGCAGGAAGTGATAGGAGAGAGGAGAGAGACAAGAAAGCACAAGACTACCAGAAAGGGGAGAAGTTGTGTTAGTAACATGCAATAATGGGATAAGGTTGCATACAGAGGGAGAGAAAGTAGAGGAGAGAGGAGCTCAGTGCATCATGGGAAATCCCCCGGCAGTCTAGGCCTATAGCAGCATAACTAAGGGATGGTTCAGGACTACCTGAGCCAGCCCTAACTATAAGCTTTATCAAAGAGGAAAGTCTTAAGCCTACTCTTAAATGTGGAGATGGTGTCTGCCTCCTGAACCCAAACTGGAACCTGGTTCCACAGGAGAGGGGCTTGATAGCTGAACGCTCTGGCTCCTAGTCTACTTTTGGAGACTCTAGGAACCACAAGTAACCCTGCGTTCTGGGAGCGCAGTGCTCTGGTGGGGTAGTAAGGTACTATGAGCTCTTTAAGATAAGATGGTGCCTGACCATTAAGAGCTTTGTAGGTAAGAAGAATGATTTTAAATTCTATTCTGGATTTTACTGGCCTGTCTCCTGGTAGCGCCTCCATGCTCTGGACACTACGCTGACAGACACAGCAAACCTTCTTGCCACAGCTCGCACTGATGTGCCATCCTGGATGAGCTGCACTACCTGAGCCACTTGTGTGGGTTGTAGACTCCGTCTCATGCTACCACTAGAGTGAAAGCACCGCCAGCATTCAAAAGTGACCAAAACATCAGCCGAAGTGGTCTGTGGTCACCACATGCAGAACCACATGCAGAACCACTCCTTTATTGGGGGTGTCTTGCTAATTGCCTATAATTTCCACCTGTTGTCTATTCCATTTGCACAACAGCATGTGAAATTGATTGTCAATCAGTGTTGCTTCCTGGACAGTTTGATTCCACAGGAGTGTGATTGACTTGGAGTTACATTGTGTTGTTTAAGTGTTCCCTTTATTTTTTTGAGCAGTGTATTTCATATGGCCTTCATAAGCCTAGTATTTTGGGTGGATATGAAATCTATGTTCCAATTTGCTAGTTGTGCCAGTTTTTTTTTACATTACGTTGCAAAACTAAACTAAAACTAAGCATTTTCAAAAAATAAAAAATAAACTCAACTGGCATACCTACTACAAAAACTAATTAATACTAAACTGAAATAAAAATAATACTAATTATCTAATAAAAAAAATTATATAAAAGGCAAAACTATGATAACCTTAGTGTGTACAAGTGAGGAATACTAAACATAAAAGCAATCAAGCATTGAAATCAAGTCTGAAGGTATATTAGCATTCTGAACATTTTCTAAAAAGGCGTCAGTGGATGCAGTCAACACCCTCAGGTGCCACCCTTCAATAACAGTGATTCACAGTGAGCATGTAGTTTCCTTTACCCCAAATCTTCCCAGTGGACAACATGCAAAGATGCACTGCGTCTTTTCAAGGCTTTGTTTTCCTTGTTATACAACATTCCAACTATAATTAAGATAACCAACCCTATGTACAAACAAAGAACAAATTAAAAAGAAACAGGCTAAAGGGTTATATTTGATCTGCTCGCCCTAATCATAAAAAACAAAAACTGTTCCAGAATGAGACTTATCCAGCTCAGCAGGTTTGGTTTGATGTGCAGAGATGTTGAGATGTCTTCCTCTGCCACTTCTGCATACACCACAATAAACCAGAGAGGAATAAAATGTAATTTGTGCTGCTCAGAAAACTAAGGCCCCCTCCACACTTTTGAGTCATTTTTCTTCGTTTGCACCTCCCGTCCAGACTAAAACGACAAAAACCAAGTTTTAAAACGCTGCTGACCCCGTTTTTTGTTTTAAAACGTCTGGTAGTGTTTTAGTGTGGACAGCAAAAGCAGAGGACTTTAAAAACAATGACGCAGACACTCATGTTTGGCGCTCTGATTGAGTCTCATAAATCATGCAAAGCAGAAACAGGATGCTACTGACAAACATTTTGAATACAACTTTGGGGACTTTTACCTACAGTAGCCTTTTCACCAGGTCAGAATTTCAGTTTGTCTAGAATTTCAGTTTGTCTAACACATTGGTTTATGACGAAATACCTGCAAAACATAGACATTCCCATCAGCCTCAGCTGTAGTTAGTGCTAATTAACAAATACATCACACACCAATATTTACATTTAGCTGACCACAGTGCCTACATGCAGCCTCATGTAACTGATTGGTTGGCTGAAGACTCTAAGTCTTGTTGTCTGGTAAGCAGCTGGCTGCTTTGAAGCACTCTCTGGGAATGTCCTAGACAATAATCAAAATAATCTGGCTTCTCACACAACTGGCTGAGGTCATCACCACACCTGCTCCTCATCAATCTGGCAGTACTTTTGAGGAGCAGCCACACACCCAATCTCTGCCGGATCATTGTGAAGTTTTGAGTATGCTACATCTTTCCAGCTGGTTATTTAACATAGTTACCAGTTTCTGCCTGCCTGAACTATTCACTTCTCGCCTGTTGTTGCCCGCAACTAACTGTGTCTCTCTGCTTCAGGAATCATCTCAGGAGATCAGTCCCGAAACTCCACTTCCCACGCCTTCTGTAAGCCAGTGTGTGGACCTCCATATTCCAAGCCTGTCAGAGAGCCACTCTCTGGATTGCCTGCCAGCATCCCTTTTGCACAATTAACTCTTTGTCAAATAAACTGTTTAAAACTATCTCTTGTCTGATCTGCTTCTGGGTTCCCTTCAGAATCCTCATATTCAACCATTTACACATGATCTTGCACTGATGGCAGCAGGTGCCATGCAAGATGCCAGCTGCACATTGGAATGGAACTAACATCGTGGCGCGAACCACCGACCTTCTGAGAAGCGGACGACACGCTCTACCTCCTAAGCCAAAGTTGCCCGTTATAGCATGGAGAATATAGAAGCATATAGAATGGGGGTTATTTCACCCTCACCACTAGTGACTGACCTATCCCTCCCTACAATGTCCTTTTTAATAGTATGCCAGGAGCAACTTAATGTTTATCATGTCCATCAACCAGGGACGGACTGGGAGTAAAAAATGGCCCTGGACGTTGATTCAGACCAGGCCACCAGAATGGTTCATCGTATACTAAAACACGGCTGCCCTGCTAATGCACGCATGTACAAACAGGTCCGGCCTCTAATAAACCACCTTGCAGCATCAAAGCCATTGATCACTATGGCAGTACTACTTTATAAAAAGGCTGCAGAAAAGACACTGAAATTGTCATGATTGAACTACCTCATACCACATGAAGCCTTGAGATAAAAATACTAAAATATCCACAATCCTCAATGAGAAAGAGAACTGTCTAACTGCTGCTCAGGGTCAGCTGGTTGGCTAAGTCATGGGAGTACATATAATAAAACCCTCTCCAACATAGAATGTAACCTAACGTAAAGAGAGCAGCACCTATCATCAACCTGGATACAAATAAAATAATATATAAATTAACTAATAAAGCAAGATTTTTGAAAAACTACAAAAACACACCAGCAGTGCCACTATTTTATGTCAAGTGAATGAATGGCAACACAAGAAATGTTACTGTGTGGCTTTACTTGCTGTTTCCACCAGACTGTTGATGAGTTTCAATGTATTGTCTAGTAAGAGGTGAAGTGGTAGGAATCTTGCTGATGAACATCATATCAAGCAAATCACTAAAGACACTTTCTCCCACACAAAATATGAATTTGAGAGTGAAAGGATTGATTGGTTTTATAATATGTATATGCTACTATTTGCAATCAATGGCAGACACAAAATAAAATTAGCTAATTAACATATGTAAATGTCTAAAACATTTATAGTGTAGAATGACAAGACAAAAACAATCAGAATCAAATGAAAATGCTTATTTTAGCAAAATAAAATTACACAACAGTAAATCACTGATTCTAAAGTGATTTATTTCCCGCAAAATTCCCACAGGACAGTGAAATGTAGACATTCAGAGCTTCACTAACATTAAGCATCAGATTAAGGGCTGCATAGACGTTCAAATGGAATAAACCAACAAGCCTGGGAGAAGGGGAGGTTGGCCCGTGTCTCTCAACCTTCTGCCAACGTTTTTAATTATTAGTATAAAAGTATAGGTTAAGGAAGGCGGCCCACGGGCCCGGAGGTTGGAATTGTCACAGTTCTCCAGATGGCCAGACCGCCACTGCCATCAACGACAGATGTAAAGGTAGCCAGCTAGGCCATGCAGTGAGTAAACGTCACTGCCTGACACCTTAAGAGAAGCACTAGTGACAGACGCTATTGCCGCTATTGACGCTATTATTACACTTCCATAATGCTCACAGTATCCCACACCATCTCAGCGTATTATTTGAAAGTTATTTCTATGGCCCCTTGGCCTTTATTTGATAGTTGACTGTGCTGAGAGGCAGACAACAACGTGAGAAACAGGTCAACAAAGTGGGAACATTGTGTTATTACATGATGCGACAAATAAAAACCAGCCAGGGTGACCCTGATATTTCACATTTAACCATCAGGTGAAACAAAGGCAAAGGTAATGACTGATGCTCCTTGCTTTAAAGAGCAACACACAAAAAATTCTTAAAACAACATTTGGGAAACGTGTAGCTCAAAAGTAAACAAATGAAAAGAGCCTCAGATACTTCTCTGATAAAGGCCAAGACATGAAAAACACTAAATTGACAGGCAATCCCTTATATAGTACAGTGCAAAAATATTATGCAGGTGTGGAAAAATGGTTAATGCTTTCAAAAATAGACATGTTAATAAATTATATTCATCAATGAACAAAATATAAAGTGAATGAAAAGAAAAATCTAAATCAGAACTTTGGCCATCTGCATCTTGATTTACTTACAGTGAAATCCTTTTGGTAATGATGTCACTTAGGTTACAGAAATAACCACAGGATTAAATAGTTCAAATGCCCAAATGTGCACTTGAAAGGAAAGGCAAGGTGAACCAAGATCAGGCCTGCAGACAACAAGTTCACACTCAGAAGTCCCTTGGACAATAAGTCAAAGTTATTCTTCAACAACTGTCCATCCATGTCTTGCTTCTCTCTACATTAGGCTTTTCTTACAATGCATCCGCTCTTCCTCAGGTCCCTCCCTCCTCTGTCGGTGCTGCCCGACTGGATGCTTACCCTCCAGGCTCCCTGGCATACCTGGGCACTGAGAAGGAAGTACAGGTGATTATAACAGTAGTAAAACGAGTGCCTGTTCCCCTATGAAACACAACATCCGCATCCACCTCCTTAATCTGTCTTTTCTGTTAAATATCATATCCGCCCAAGTCTTACCACCCAAAAGTGATGCTAAAGGGTTTCCTCCACTGTGTTGAACTATGACACTATGGGGATCCCCAGTGCGCAGACAGTTCTTGACCATGTGTCCATATATGACGAGATGGGAGTGAGAAAGGGTTGTTTTAAATGTTTTCATGGTGTGAGTCTGTTTTGTTATAGTTCTATTATAGTCCATCTCTCTGACTGTGCACCCGAGTCTTAATAATGTCCCCTCCCCAGTCTAAGTATTCTCCATCTTTTGTCCCTGCAAATACCCTCTTACAACCACATTAGTTAGTACATTTTATTTTCAAGTCATTAAAAGTAAAAATTTAAGTTCTTTATTTAAAAAAAATACTACTGTAGAAACATGGCGGTGCAACATGGCGACGTCCATGTAAGATGACCCACGCTGTATGTAGATAGAAATGGCTCATTCTAAGGTAATATAAACATAACGGTTCATTATGTAAGGTCTTTACACCACTGACAACATAGTTATGTAGCCCATGTTATATTGCATTTCTGTCAATAGATCCTCCTAAATATTACACACTGAACATTTACTGTTAAGGGAACATTCAATGTCCACATCTCATACTAGCTGCAACAACATATGTTTGCTGAGGAAATATTTACGTGTAAGCATTTGGAAACGTTCTCTTGTCCTCAAAAAACTGCACCCAAAATTCCCACAACCAAAAACTGTTGGGTGACCCCCCCCCCCCAAAGTAATCAATTTAACCCTTTCATGCATGACATTGAACAGTGGACAGAAGTAACAGTAAAATTACTTAAAATTTAAGTTACAGTAAAATGTCACAATAATCACGTGGAGGAACCCCAAAGTGTATTTACAATTCCAATTGATTATAATCTTTGTATTTCTTTGTCATTTTGAGATCTTGCATCATAAATTCAGCATAGCAGAGGGAAGAGAAGAGGCACAAAGTACTTCAGGAATAGCGGTTTAATATTTTTATTCTTAGAAAAGCAGACATTAAAAAACATTTTCAACTAAATAAGATGTCAGAAATACTTTTATCCAGATTTTAAGGATATTTTTCTTGAACATTTTGCTCTGTGAATTAAAGATAAGCTACATGTATCCACTCCATGGATATTATGGACCAAAAGGTATGGGGTATGTAGATTCTGCCTTATTTTGTTGTATGTTGTTTTGTTTTAAAATGTTAATAAAATATGCACTTGAATAGCTTCATGTGTATTCATACCACTTATTTTTAGGACATGTTTTAAAAACATATTTTTTGTTAACTTTCTCTTTGAGAAGATTCTAATTAATTTAGTTATTTTAAGTTTTTTGCAAGAGATGTTCTGGGCAAATGGAATTTGCTCATGCAACTTTGGTCTTTGTAATGTGTTTATCAGAAAAGTAGGATATTGAAACTCGCTCTCTCTGTTTGTATTGGTATCTGAAATAAATTAGTGACACCAAACAATATCAAGGAATGGATTAGCAATTACTCTGTTGTTCAGCTACTACTTTACAGAACTATTGCTTCCAATGCCTATCAATAGGTAATAGCAATGCCTCCAGATTTACCAAAACACATTGATATATTGTCTACATCCAGATGTTCTACTTTTGATTAAAACCAGTTATAAATCACATGCACACACACGCACTCACCTTGAGCGCAGCAGAGGTCCAGCAGCTCGTTTGCGGGGCTTGGCGCTTTGTCTCCGGTACTGCATCCAGCCGCAGACCAGCTCGTGCGCGATCATCATGTACAGCAGGAATATGAGCACGGCGGGATCCATTCAGCTGCACGCGCCGCTGGATGAGAACCGGGTGGTGCAAATAAAAATGGTCCAGATGGGAACAAACAGCACCGGGCTACAGGCAGCGCGGGCTAGCGGTCTTCTGCAGGATGCGGGATGATCAATGAGGATGAGGAGGAGAGGGTCCTCGTGCCCAAGTTGCCCCGTGTCCACGCTCAACTTTAGGCACTCTAGTCGCGACAAGCAAACGGTTGCTTTAGTGGGCGCTCGCACAACACCCATGACAACACACCATCTTCCAAAACCACGAGTTCATCCGAGTGAAGACGGCGGCTTTCTCTCTGTCTCTATCTGACAACAGATGAGAGCCACAGCAGAGAGGGGACATCGGAGGATGTTGCCGTAGAGACGCGACCGTTGCTAAGGACGTGATGTCGTCATCCCCTCTTCCTAAAGATGAATGAGGCATTTGACCATATCAGAGCGCGCAGGGATTTACACCAATCAAGAGCGTGCATGATTGTGTCCTCTTGGATGTTTGCTTTAGGCTACCATTCATGCTCTGTCACAGGATGTGACCATTACTTGCATTGTCAGTTATATTTGTTTATCAATTAATTTTATGACACTTACTCAAAAATCTGTAAATATATAGGCCTATAGGCTATATATTGTATATACAGTATTGAATCTGATTTGCTAAAGCATGTGTCTCATCAGCTGCCAAAAAATATTGTATTAAAACAGAAATGCAAGAAAAAGAGGACCTTAACAGAATATATTTGAAAATTAATTCCCCAGTGGACCAATAAACTCTCAGAGTGAAAAAGCATACCAAAGCCAGTGTTTCAATGCTCAATTTTAATTCATTTATCATCAGCGCGCCATTATATCTTGTTTCAAAGCAGTGTAAAGTGAACTCTGCAACACATCCAAAAGAATATTTTTCCAAACAGTAGCATTACAGTACATGTCAACCTCCTCTATAACCTTTTGGTCTTTTTTTCTCTTTTTAGGTTTAATCTGTCTGTTCAAACTCATTCTTTTCTTCCTCCCTTCTCTTTAAAGTCAGATTTTTACTCCTTAATGTGACTCTGGCTCTACTCTCATAACACAACTTATAGTAGTAGTTAGATAGTTTCTTTCAAATAGACCATCATGTTTACAGGTATTGGTAAACACGTGTCTTTCAAGTTCAGTGTCCCCTCTTCAGGCTTTCTGTTGTAAATATGTAGTCTCAGTGCTAAAGACGACATAACCGGGTAAGGAGTGATTGAGTTAGTTATTTTCTACTGACAAAGCTCCTCCAGAGCCAAAGAATACATAATACAGCAGATATCACAGGCTGAGTAATCATTGTGACTAGTAAACTGGCTTTAACATGTACAATGGGAGGGTTTTTCCTTCATGACATAAAGAAAGATGAATCCTACATCTCCTTGCAACCATTTCTGCCATTTTTTCATGGGTTTTGCCCAGTCTCGATTTAAAGAAAGGTAAACTAATTTCCATTCACGACAAGTTAGACGTTCTCCTTCTGACTTCCATCCGTCCATCCACAGGCAGAGAGCTGCGACCCTCAAGGGCTCCAGCTGATCTGAGGCAACTGTGCCAATTGGGCCTTCATCAGTGTTTCAGTATGTGGGCTGTGCTTGTGTTTTGTGTAAGTGAGTTTGTGTGTGTACGTGTGTGTCATGTAAGGGCGACACAAGCAGTTCTTCTGCTGTGATATCGCCTTAATTTCACAAAGCCAACTTTAGGTGGCCTGTCCATCCATCCTGCCTCACGCCACCTCCATCTCTCTGAAACCAGCAGAGACCTGCAGAAACACAAGAAAAAGAGTCCATCTGTCTGCGAGCACAGCCATAATCAGGCCATGAACTGGCCAAGGACAGCTGATCACTTTAAACTTGTGAAATAGTAATATTTTTGTGCAACAAGATGATTGAGGAATAAAAAACAAAACTAATGAGCCCTGTGAATAATTTAGTTATAAAAGTCTAACAATTTAAGGTAAAATAAAGCTTTAACCAAAACTGTACCACATTTCTTCAGCTGTACATAGAGAGTTAGATGTGCATAGGGATGAGTATCGTATCACAACGAATGAAACAGAACATTTACTCATATAAAGTCTAGGCCTAAAGTCTGTATACTCACAGAGACATTATTAAAGCCAGCTGCCATTGGATGGTTTTGTGCTGGTGAAATCGTCACACGGTCCTGCTGAAAGTAACACATGATTCATCATTAAACACGCACAATAAAGAAAAAGTGAAAGACTAGTTTCTTAAGGACGTTACTGGGCTGGTTATGGATTTTCATTTAACTTAGCTAGCTAGACATTTACACACAACAGCAACATGACCAGTGCTATAAATGCTATACTCAGCCATCTATTTTGTAATTCTAATATCATATAAATGGCACCTCACCAACAACAGCAGAAAGTTATAGACCTACCATTTTCAAAATAGTCGTAGTGTTAGAAAAAATGGCCAAGCGTAAGGATTTGAGTGATTTTGACAAGGGCCAACTGTCATGGCTAGACGACTGGGTCAGAGCATTTTCAAAGCTGCAGATCTAATAGGGTGTTCCCGGTCTGCAGCGGTCAGTACCTATCAAAAGTTGTTCAAGTAAGGAAAAGCGGTGAACTTGCGACAGGGTCATTGATGCACGTGGGGAGGATGGCCCGCGTGGTTCGATCCAACAGACAAGCTACTGTAGGTCAGTTTGCTGAAAAGTTTAATGCTGGTTCTAATAAAATGGTTTCAGAACACACAGTGCATCGCAGTTTGTTGCGTATGGGACCGACCAGTCAGGATGCCCATGCTGACTCCTGTCCACAGACGAAAGCGCCTACAATGGGCATGTGGGCATCAAAACTGAACCATGGAGCAATGGAAGAAGGTGGCCTGGTCTGATGAATCTGACATTTTCTTATAGATCACATGGATGGTCGCTTACCCAGTGAACGCACTGCAACAGGATGCATTATAGGAAGAAGGCAAGCCGGATGGAGGCAGCGCGATGCTTTGGGCAATGTTCTGCTGGGAAACCTTGGGGCCTGCCCTTTATATGTACGCTACTTTGAAACGTACCACCTAACTAAGCATTGTTGCAGACCATGTAGGCTTACACCTTTTCATGGAAACGGTATTCGCTGAAGGCAGTGGCTTCTTTCAGCGGGATAATGTGCCCTGCCACAAAGCAAAAATTGTTCAGGAATGGTTTGAGGAACACCACAAGAGTCAAGCTTGTAATTGATTCACGGTGTTGACTTGAACTTCAAATTCCCCAGATAGCAATCCAATCGAGCATCTGTGAATGTGCTAGACACACAAGACCGATCCATGGAGGCCCCATTTCACAACTTACAAGACCCAAAGGATCTGCTGCTAAAGTCTTGTTGCCAGATCCCACAGTACACCTTCTGAGGTCTAGTGGAGTCCATGCCTTGACGCGTTAGGTCTGTTTTGGCGGCAAAAGGGTGACATTACACAATATTAGGCAGGTGGTCATAATGTTACGGCTGATCGGTGTATATGACAATGGTTTTGTTATCAGTATCTCTTCTAGAGATATGTCTGTGAAGTAGAAAAGCTATACATGTTAAAGGTTCAGTGTGTAATATTTCTGAGGATTCATTGACAGAAATGCAATATAATATCTATAACTATGTTTTCAGTGGTGTACAAAGTCCTTACATAATGAACATTTTTTTACCTTAGAATGAGACATTTTTATCTACATAACCGCGGGCACCCCCTTCTATAGGGGTCGCCGTATTTTGTCGTCATATTTCTACAATAGCTGACAACGGACAAACAGCGCTAAGGAGCGCGTTTCATCATCATGGCTTCTTCTCCTGCTTGTATAATTCTGGCAGTGTAGACGGTGTCACTACATTAAATGCGTCCATAGAAGAAGAAGAAGAAGAAATAATAATAATAACAATAATATACAGTCTCTGAGTAGTCTTGTGGTTTATTAGAAGTAAGAAGAGAAGTGACATTTGGACAAATGAACAAGCGCACGTGTTATTTAGCACAAGAGCCGACAGCCTGTGGATCTTTATACCATGAAGCCAGACGGAGTCGGGACAGATACAAACAGCTGACGGCAGAAATCACGATGTGGTTTTGCTGTGTATTACCACCACCACTCCACTAGATGGCGCTGTCGCAAAAGAACTAGGGTCCTAGAACTGCGGTTGCAGGATTGCGGGGGTCCTGAAACTGCAGCTTCATACTATTGAGATG
This sequence comes from Micropterus salmoides, assembly GCF_014851395.1. Taxonomy (NCBI): domain Eukaryota; kingdom Metazoa; phylum Chordata; class Actinopteri; order Centrarchiformes; family Centrarchidae; genus Micropterus; species Micropterus salmoides. The sequence goes on along the minus strand of NW_024041151.1, from coordinate 25,525,933 downwards.
GAAGGCTATAATGTGGGACAGATGTTTTCAAAGCGGTGCTGAAGTTGTCTGTTTTCTGCTGGACAGGTAATTATCTTAAGTTTGACTTTAGCGATGCAAATGAAAGTTGTTGTTTGATAACTGGCCATAATCACAGAGAGCTGTGGTGTGTTTCCCCAGTCAGTGTCTCATCTTGTTGGATTAATTTCATGTAGCCTATTTATTCTCCAGCGCTGTGGTCACATGCTAAATGCCCATTAAAAACGTTTAACCATTTTACCCCAAGCTGAAATTATGGCTGCCAGTACTACTTAATTAAAGATAAAACATTTTGGTAAGATTTGCAGATTGCTTATCTAATAAATTAAACAAAGCGAGAGGTGCCTTGATCCTCACCAGCCAATGCCTTTGTAAACTTCATGTATTATGTGGTTTATAATGGACTGTGGTGCAGAAACAGTGAGGCTTACATTGTTCTGGTATCTGTCAGTGGTCATACTTGATGCACTAGATGTGATCTAGTTTTTATAGTGTTTCTGAGATGTGAGATGTCATTTTCTTTAGTATGTTAGTCCAGATGAGCCAACCCTCCCAAGTTGTAAAATACTCCAGTACAGGAGAATGAGACATCATGAAGCACTTAATTTCTTGATGTGGCTGTTGTTTATTAATGAACAAATAACAATATTATTCATAAAAACATATGTTTTTACTGAATAATTAAGTAAATATAATTTCTTAACATATCTATCTAAAGAAACCTAATTTCTTGACTGGCAACTCTCTCTCCTGTCTCAGGCACCATAGCTATACAACTCACTTCAATTCACAACTCTCACCACTAGATGTCACTATAACTAACACACTGAACCTTTTAAGGCACTAAAGGGAGTTTTTCCTTATCTGAACTGAGGGTCTAAGACGGAGGGTGATTTACAGGACACAGGATGTAAATCCCCTTGAGATATAATTAGCTGTGTTTGGCATAAATAAAACTGACGACGGATCTCAGTAGTTAACCTGGTGAGTACGATCCTTTTATACTCGTGGCACAATTGTAACTGGATTTTTAAATGTGTTTTCAAATGTTTGGATGGCATATTAACTCACTGCACGTTCTGGTTCATATGTTTCATTATGGAAACCGACACTGGCTGAGACAGATGAGCTTGGTGATTGACCGACCACAGGCTTGACTCTTCGGGTTCGCAGGTAGTAAATCAGCAGGGCAATTAATGTGCCGATCAGCAGCAGGACCACGATGACGGACGCCGCAATCCCTCCTGCGTTGTCTCGCATTGGTGAGGCTACAGGGAAGACGGAAAACAATTATTTTCCAGTTCTACTAGACATTACAGATCACAGGACATTACAGTAAGGCCGGTGACAATTATGACATTCCTTAACTGCTACTACTACAATATATCATACATTTTCGGCAGCCATTAGTTTTGATTTATTTTAGTATGCTATGAATATCAACTAGAAACCCATCCTTGCAGCTGCAATATCATGTGATGATATGAACATAACTAAAATAAAGGTGACTGTGATGATTTATATAGTGTAGTGAAGTAAATTACTGCAAAATCCCTGGAGGGAAATAGTTCTAGCCTGTCCCGGCTTTTGTACGGATTTAACAAATAAGTGAAGTTACTATGATAATTTACCCTTGCTCCCAGTCTTTAGCCGGGCTAACCTGCTGCTGGATGTATCTTTACATTTAATGTACAGACATGAAAGTGGTGTCATAATTGTATTTTATTAACATATTTCCGAAAATGTGAAACTACTGCTTTAAAAAACCTGTCAAAACTGAAAAATAAGCTGAACATCTATGCAGTTAGCAGTAAATAGGATGAAAAAAATGTAAATCACTGGCCCATCTTACTTGTCAGCACATCTGTGACTTTGTTAGCACAGTTGACTCCGACGGTGTACTCAATGTCATCCAGAGCTACAACACCTGATGTGCCTTTGAGTCCTTCAAACACAATCTGTTAACAACAAAAATAAGACGACAGTAGAGACAGAAGTTTTGTTAAAGAAACTTGAATGTTGAATTTGCAAGTTATTTGTCTGAAAAAAAGCACAAACACAGGGACTTTACTTTCGTCCTTACTGTTCAAACTAAAACATTAAGCTATAGCCTATGTAGATGTATCACTTCTTGTGCTGGAGAAAAGGCTTACATAAGGAACACTACAGAGTGTTCAAGTGTTAGAAGTACTACATTGGTATTCAGTGTTGGGCAGTAACGCGTTACTGTAATAATATTACTTTTCCCAGTAACTAGTAGTGTAACTAAATACTTTTCTAAAACAGTAATATTACTACTAGTTACTAAGGCAAGTAACGCTGTGTTACTGAACGCACCATTCCTGATGTAAAGGACGTGCTGCAGGTCAGGGCAAGTCAGCTGTTAGCAAAAAAAGCTAAATGAAGAATGTAGAACGAGGGAGAGAGGCGTTCTTTCTTTTCTAAGTAGCTGCTGCCATTATTCTGTCCCAGTCTAAGATGCAAAGAACATTGTCGTCTATTGTGAACTCTGTACGACCAGCAAAAATCTTTCAGCCGCGAATAATTGTACATCTGATTTATTGAAGCGTCTGCAGAAGCAGCACAACAGCGTGAAATTTACAGAAAGAAACTCCGGAAGCTGCTGTCACTGATGCTTGGACTCGTCGGCAGAGAGTGGCGTTAACGCAACGTTTGTAACTACTGAAGACTGCTCTTAAAAACAGGCTACATGTTCAGGAAAACAGCTGTTTAAAAGGATTTACTCGCTTTATTTTTTAATTTCTGCCGGTGGTGTTAAGAAATGTTAGGCCTAGGCTACATGCTTTGTAAAAACCACACTCCTTTCTGCTGTTATGAAGATGACATTAGTTAAAAGGTTGTGAGAGAGGCTTTGTTTGGGGGGTAGTGAAAGCAGTGTTTCCCATAATTAGCCTATAATTTGGATAATTATCAATGCGGACCTCCACATATTGAGTTAATGTTTTTTACTAGGTGTATTTAAAATCATTTTTGATTGAGGGGCTGTATTGAGGAGCATATATTCATGCAGCACCTCCTCACTCGCTCCCTCTTTCTCATGAACACCGCTGCACAAACGTGTCCAAAGGCCCTCCCCCTGTCATTCTGTGGGAAACACTGCAAAGTAATATAGTAACGTAACAAGTTACTTTTATCACCAATAATAAGTAAAGTAATAATATTACTTTTTTAAGGAGTAATAAGTAACTAGTAATATATTACAATTTCTGAGTAACTTGCCCAACACTGTTAGTATTAGTTAGTCATATACTGTATGTAATAAAGTGAGAGTCTGACCTGGTAGTCCTCAGTCGATGTGATGTTGACATCAAAGCGTTTCCACGGCCCTCCCAGTTCACTCACCACCAGCAGTTGATTGAGACGACCTTCAGACAGCCTCCACACCCTCAACTCGCTGTCCGCTGCATACATAAAAAAAAAAGGATTGTGGTACATATCCAAAGAGAAATGGATCATACACATCCAGAGATTAATATGTGGATATAGAAACTTGAGAATTGTATCTGCCTGACCACAGATCGACCAAGCACAGAGAGCACAGTGATCCTTACATGAGTACGGCTTGTAGGCCCAGAATTTCAGGCAGGTGCCTTTGGTCGGGGGCAGGTGAGGGCTCAGCAATTTAGCGTTTTGATTGGCTGCCGTCCGGTTGCTGCTTGGAAAGAACAGGAAGTGACCTGGCAAAAAGCAAAGGGAAGGTAGTCTATTTGGCACTTCAGTACATTTTTTGGGACATGTTGTTGTATGAAAATATGAAGTACTGTTCTCTCTGCTTCCTGACTCAGTGCGAAGATCTTGTTGATTTACCTCTTTCCGTGCCTAGGGTGTGATCTTCAGGTGGGGTGGAGTAGTGCTTCTCTGCCTCCTGACTTGTCAGTTCCCAGTCCAGTTTGTCCACTGTTACATTTTGAGTGTTGCTCCAGCTACACATCCCTCTCTCCAGATTGCACCTAGAACCTGAGATTTACATTACATTTTATTCATTTAGCAGATGCTTTTATCCAAAGCGACTTGCAATTGCTATATATGTCAGAGGTTGCACGCCTCTGGAGCAACTAGGGGTTAAGTGTCTTGCTCAGGGACACAATGGTGGATGGTCACACAGTGGGGATTTGAACACGGGTCCCTCACAAAAAATGCACGTGTCTTATTCACTGGAGATATTTAACAGAACAAAAATGGACACTAACACACAGAGGATACCACTGTACTGTTGTTTCACAAAATGCTAATTGTATTGGTACAGCCTTCTATATGCGTTGCTTTGTGTAATTTGATCTTGGGTTAATACATGCAAATTGTCTTGATAATTTGTATACTTTTTTTGTTAATATTTCTGGGGCATTTTTTAGCCTTTATTTTGACAGGACAGTGGATAGAGTGAGAAAAGACGAAGAGAGATAGGGGAGCGACACGCAGCAAAAGGCCGCAGGCTTGACTCAAATCCGGGCTGTTCTACCAATTACCCATTAGTATACTTTTTGATTATGCTGAGCATTTCATTTCTCATTGTATTATTAATTATACACTGTATTTATATGACTTAAAGCCAGTGCAACAATGTCAGAGTGAGTAAAATTGTTAAATTACACAAAAGAGGAACTAAATTATTAATTGGAGGTATAAGAGCTAAGGTATGAAAATATTTTCTAGAGAATTTCACCAAGGTAAAGGTTCAACTAAAGGTAGCAGGAAGATAAGAATGGGTGAGTAAAATCTTTGAAAAGGTACTTCATTGATTTAGCATTGCACTTTCATAAAGTTGTTGGACTTAGAAGAGAGAAGATATTCTGACATTAATAATTAATCTCCAGTATAGGCTGAGCCTCCAAAATACATGGGCAAAGCATCCTATATTTCCCTAAATGCAACTCTAAAGGATTTTTCATTTTACAATCCCTGTCTGGTAAGTGCCCATGGTTTTTAAACCCCCCAGAAAGCAAATCTGTAACACGGACTTTCTTTTATAAATTTGTAGTCTTCAAGCCCAAGCCGAGAAAACCATGATGACATTGTCAAGGTTATTTTTTCACACTTTATAAATCTCCCTCTAGATCCACAGAAGAAATCATAGAACTGTTTTCAGAGGTTAGAATAATGCTCCCTGTGATAAGTAAACCAAACATGAAATGTAAAATCAGGGGAGTGCTCCTTTAAAAAGCTGCAGGGGGACCAGGAGGAACAAAACTTTATTGTAATAACTTACTAAAACAAAAATGAGCACTCACACTCACACTGGTCTAAAATCGTACCATATTTTGTAGATGAACGTTCACACTAGTCTAAAAGTCTGCGTGTGTGTGTTTGTGTGTTTCTCTTTAAATTTTGCTGAGACTGATACAAACCTTGATCTTCACATGGGTGAGCTGAAAGGAAGATGTCATCAACTGCAATGTGAGTGTTTTTGCCTCCGGCTCCAACCACTTCAAACTCCAACTGCAGAGGAGAATAAAGCACATCATCATCTTGGTTTTAAACGTCAAACACGAGATCCTACTTACGTAAAGGTCCACTAATGACCACTCTCTAGTTGCTGGATCAAATTCTACTGGAGAAATTTAATCTTTAAAATGCTGCTTTTCCTTAGTAACTACAATCTAAGTGTGGACAAATCAGAAACTTGGGGACAGGAAGGCAATATAACAGGCTGGTACAAACTCAAGGAATCAAATTAACATCAAATACTAAAATACAGTTAATACAATAAATAATAATAATAATAATAATAATTATTAATTTGATAATATTTTGCACATTATCAATTCATATAATTCATTAATTTCATTCATAAAAAAATGTCTTAATAGTATAAGTATAATTGTTCCAGCAGCCCTCCGTCCACCGTACTGTACCTGCCAGTCCACGAGGGCACTTGAGATGTTGCCGTTGCCATGGCGCCAGACATCTCCTTGGTTCAGACTGTCGGAGAAAATCTTCACCCTTTCTCCCTTCACTGGCTTCATATACAATGTCAGAGAACCTGCAAAGTACACACAGTTCAATTGTGTGTTTTTTGGTCACTTTTTTGTGTACTTTTTTTCAGCGTGTGAAGGTGTCTCACCAGGATTCACTCCTCCCATGTGATACCAGAAATGGACGCACTCAGTCTTGGCGGTCCCTTGGCGAACAGGGGAGGTGAGGACTGCCGTACCACCAGAAGGAAGGATGTTCGCTCCGGTGTTAGCCATCATGTAGAAACCTGGGCAACCAACCATTGTTGTGAACCAACAGTGTGGATTTGTGCATTTTATATCAAATAAGTTTGGACTACTCCAAATTCTTTCTCTCTCCCTGAGAGAAGGAGGAGGGGTTTGGATTATCAACCCTCTACAGACAGCCGAAGTGACTCCAAGGAAGAGGTGAAAGGTTTCTCTCCCTAAGTGCTGTTTCTGGGCAGTCTGATCGTAAAACTTGCCACCTCTAATACCGCAGCCAGATAACGCGGTGCCTGACTGTTAAAATGACAAAAGAAACACTCACCAGAGACTAGCTTTCTCCTGAACTCTTCTCTTCGTAAGAGAGAGCAGGAAAACCTAAACCGCCCCCCCCCCCACACACGTAACCGTGGCAACTGACCTTCCTCTTTCTTTGATTACCTCACATCAAAGGATATTCTCCTTTTCACAGCCAGATGCAAATTTGAGGAACTCCTGGACATCCAGGGACAGTCCACATTCCTTTGTGTAAACAGAGTACTGTCTCCTCAAGACTCAAAAATTTCCTTGTTTAATTAAATTTTTCAGCCACTCAACTAGGTCTCCCCATTCCATTTTAGTAGTTTTGTTACCATGTTATTGTTGTTGTTGCTATTTTTTGAAAAGAATCTAAATAAGTTAATTTTTCAGTGTTGTCATTTTCAGCATAGTCACCTGACTTTATTCATTTTATTTGTAACCAATGCTTTGTTCACAATACCTTCTGACACTTCCTTTAGAAATGATGATAAAGAAATGTCATCCTATACTCGATTAATTTTCCAGCATAAATTTAAGGTTAAAAATGACTAAATTCCCCAGCTCCTGAGAAGATTGTTTTAGGATTAATCAGAGCTATCGTTATGTATCCCGAGCTCCCCCAAGTGGACAAAATAAGTATTACAGGCTATCGTCTGAAATGTGTTAATGTATAAATCTCACTCTGTATTTTTCATGTCCAATAATCTGATGCCATTCGTGTATCTTGCTTATATTCTCTAAGAATGTGGAGCCAATATATCCAGAAAGCTAGTTAAGTTCCTCATCTGATGTGATTCCTTTGAAATGCTAACCTTTTAAAGTTGAACTACTGACATTTGTTTTCCTTTTATCAAGTGCTTAAACTAAGAACGGTACAACCGTTGACAATTAAGGTTTGATTGTGGGAAAATATTTGATTACAATACGCGCAAATAGATATTCTTTTTTTTGGATTAAGATTTGGATTTTTGTATTAGAGTTAAAGAAAAGACAAGTCCTCCCTCAAGGGAACAAAGGACTGCCCTCTGGGAACCACGCCCCAACAGACAAAACAGCGACACACGCTCTTGTTCGCTCTCTCTTGTCCTCTGTTTTGTTCCTGGCACGCGCCCAGCGTGCCGCTCTCCCGGCAACACCCTAAGATTCGACCCGGCTTGTTCGTTTCAAGCCATGCTCACGAAGTGCCGCGACCTCAGCTTTCCCTCGTTTCAGCAGCTTACTTGTGTTTTATTTTCTTTGGTTTTGTTTTGTTAAAAGTTATCAATCAGTTAAGTTACACTATTTTAATTGAAGAACGAAAAAGTTATTTTCTTTTTAAGCTTGATTCGTTGAGCTAATCTCATTGCAGTCGCACCCAGCCATGTGGTCCCGCCAGCAGTAACAAAGGACGACCAAACCTCTGACCCTAACCAGGGTTAAAAGGCCCCACTGCGAGTTTCTTCAGTAAGCCGACAAAAGATGGACCTCCGGAGCAATTCCCTGGCAGAGAAAGCGACTGGCCGACGGTTTTAAGCTGTCCTAACTGAGAACGCACAGATCTCAGCCAGTGTGAGGCCGTTGACCAGCACCCGGCTGGGAGAAGTGACACGCAGTAAGACCAAAACCTGTTAAGAGATTATCTTTAACTCTTAAAACTCATAGCTCGCGTTTATTAGCTGCCTGTATGAGTCAAATGCTCCCCACAATAGAACCCCTTCTCATTGTTTAGCCATTGTTTATTTCTTTGATGTATTTAACCGCATTTTTATATCACCTTAGTTAGTTAATAAACTCACTGTAATCAAGGAATTGTGTGTATTACCTGTCTCCAAGTCCTTGCCATGAGAATTTCCCCCTTCGAAATGAGACTAACTGACTGATTTAAGATAATTGAGCGATTGTTAACTAACTGATCACTAGTGAATAATTGTCTAGTTATTAACCATACTCAGAGGTCCGGAGACTCTGGGCGAATTGGATCTCTGGTTGTGCCCCGCGAAACGAGAAGCTTTGTGAATTAATATTTTCTGAATATTAAAATTCATAATTTGGTATTAATTCTCATCAATTTATGAAAACATAGTAGTCATGCTACAATATATTAAAGGTGACCTATTATACTGCTATTCAGCCCTATATACTTCTGACTCCTGTATGGTAGATTTGAATGATTCAAAGTTGGATCTTGTACTGGCCCTTCATGCAGGCCCTCTTTTTAAGCCTCTGTCTGAAACAAGCTGGAGACCCTCCTGTCTCTTTAAATGACCATATATAGAAAACAGGCTCCATACGTGGTAGAGTAGAAAAAACTGTTGAAACCAGAGGGTTCAGAACAGTGGGACATTTGAGGTTTTTGCTCACAGGGATTTCTTTTAAATATGTTTACCTCATTATTCGAAGCTTTGGCCACATTTAACATGAACATCAGAAACTGTAACAATATAGATATGATATATTATTACTTCTTAATGGGATTCTTGCTCACCCAGTTCAGTCTCCAGAGTGTGGTCGGTTTTGGGTCCAGTGGTTGTGGCTGTGTGTCCACTGCGGTGGAGCCAGTGAACTTTACCAGAGCTGCTGTACCCACACCGCTGGCCTTCAAAGGAACACATCCTTGGCACGGTGCACGGATGGCTCATGAACGCCACATCGTCAATAGCCACGCGTCCGTCAAAACCAGAGCGGACCGCTTCAAACATAAGCTGGTGATAGATCAAAGGTCAGAAAGGGAGAGTTGGAAAGGAAGGAAGATAATAAAACAATAATTTTTGGATTATCTTATCTTTCTGTGGGGCCAAAGATTATCCAAAAGTACTTGCTTAAAGCTCACAAAGTCCGAACCCCTCTTTCACTGTACCTTCCCCCTTTGTTGTTACTCATTTTTGAATTATGAACGATACATGAAGCTCTGTGACACTGCATGAATTTTTAAATATTGTTTAATAATTGCAGTTCTTCCATACCTGAAACTTTGTGAGCTGGTGTGGTACCGGGCACTGCGCTTCGTGCCACATGTTGCCATGAGCTCCACTGCGGGTCCAGAGGACGCTCTCAGAACCGCTGTTATCTAACAGCTTCACAGTCAGAGCACCTGGACGGGATCACCGGGTGAGGATGGGGCAGTTAGAGTGAGAAGGACAAGAAATTATTCACTTTAAATTAGTTACTCATAAAGAAGGATTTAAATAAAAAATAAATCTATATATATCTTCACAAGCTTAAAGAAACAGATGATTCATCATTATTTCACTCTAAACTGCTTTCCATTCAGTCTCATCCTCACCTGTGTTTGGCCCGTAGAGTTTGTAGAAGAAGGACAGGCAGTAATCTGTAGGACCTGGTAACTGTGTGAATGAAACTAAGCGTCCGAACACACCGCGCAGAGAAGGACTCCACATGTCCACAACAAGGCTTCTGCCTAGACGTCAACAGAAAAACAGGCAGGAATTTAAGTGACTTTTAAGGCATCACAGTACAGTCTTATTATATACTTCATGTGTTATAGTGATTATGAGTGATCCAATTAATAAGCTATACTACATTTACAGCAAGTAGACTATGAAATATTTTGTCCCTTCAGCTCAATAAAAAATACAACAATTTATTATTCATTGATATCAAGCATTAAAAGAAATTATTCAGAAGATTAAAATTGATTTACAGGTAAACTCGAAAAATTAGCATATCGTGCAAAAGTTCATTTATTTCAGTAATTCAACTTAAAAGGTGAAACTAATATATTATATAGACTCATTACACGCAAAGTGAGATATTTCAAGCCTTTATTTGATATAATTTTGATGAATATTGCGTACAGCTTATGAAAACCCCAAATTCAAAATCTCAGAAAATTAGTGTTTAAAGTTTAAAATTATTGTGAAAAGGTTCAGTATTGTAGGCTCAAAGTGTCACACTCTAATCAGCTAATTAATCCAAAACACCTGCAAAGGGTTCCTGAGCCTTTAATTGGTCTTTCAGTCTGGTTCAGTGGAATTCACAATCATGGGGAAGACTGCTGACCTGACAGTTGTGCAGAAAACCATCATTGACACCCTCCACAAGGAGAGAAAGCCTCAAAACGTAATTGCAAAAGAAGTTGGATGTTCTCAAAGTGCTGTAGTTAAGTGGAAGGGAAAAGTGTGGAAGAAAAAGGTGCACAAGCAGCAGGGATGACCGTAGCCTGGAGAGGATTGTCAGGAAAAGGCCATTCAAATGTGTGGGGGAGCTTCACAAGGAGTGGACTGAGGCTGGAGTTACTGCATCAAGAGCCACCACACACAGACGGGTCCTGGACACGGGCTTCAAATGTTGTATTCCTCTTGTCAAGCCGCTCCTGAACAACAAACCACATCAGAAGCGTCTTACCTGGGCTAAAGAAAAAAGAACTGGTCTGTTTCTCAGTGGTCCAAAGTCCTCTTTTCAGATGAGAGCAAATTTTGCATCTCATTTGGAAACCAGGGTCCCAGAGTCTGGAGGAAGAACGGAGAGGCACACAATCCAAGATGCTTGAAGTCCAGTGTGAAGTTTCCACAGTCTGTGTTGGTTTGGGGAGCCATGTCATCTGCTGGTGTTGGTCCACTGTGCTTTATTAAGTCCAGAGTCAGCGCAGCCGTCTACCAGGACATTTTAGAGCACTTTATGCTTCCTTCAGCAGACGAGCTTTATGGAGATGCTGACTTCATTTTGACTTGCATCATCTTGTCACAAGATCTCTGACGTAATTGCTGACGTAATCTGCACTCTGCGCATGCGTTGGCGTCTGTAGCCACCTGTCGGAAGCTCCATCTTGAACCGGACTCTTATCCAGTTTTAATCCACTTTTTTCGTTACATTTTTTATATCCTTTTATCTAACTTAACTTTATTTAAGTTTTACGTGGGTTAAGGATTTTAGTCATCCGACATGGATTTTAAGATAGATGACCGTAAAAACGCGATCAACGCTACTGATCGCAACAAAGCTCCGGTGACTATGCAAGCCGAGATAACTCTGCCCCATGAGGACTGCACACTCCTTAAGAAAGCGAACAAGAAGATTGCTGACCTTATGGAAGACATCCGACGACTTTCAGAGGAACTCAAAGAGAAAGATTCCCTGCTGACTGGCTTTATGGATGTAGCTTCAGTACAAGCCAAACAGATTGTTTCTCTTAGCGCAACCGCTAACATCCAGGACACCGTGTTTTGGGACCCCTCTAGTCTTCCCAGGCTTTCATCCTGCTCGACTCCGAAGCATCAGTCAACCTGGGCTGAAGTTGTGGTCCGTGGCTGCAAGAGAGGCTCGGACGGGGCTGCCTCTCCTCCGGACATCGGCCTCTCCAACCGCTATGCAGCCCTGTCTAACGACACTCCGGTCCATCCAGCGGATTCACCTGCGGCTTCGAGTCTCCCAGATATGGATCTCTTTCGGCGCACAGTGCCTGCCGACACTGTTGCATCTCCGCCACCGGCTACATCTCCTGCACTGGGCCGCCGGTCTGCCGCCGGACCTGATCGGCGGCCGTCATCCCGGTCAAAAACCTCCGCTTCCCGACGTAGGATCCTGAAGGAGGCTGTGCTCAGACGGTCCGGAGGCCGTCTCTACCCTGCACCGTCAGGTAGCTCTTCTCTCAGGTCTGTTACTGCTACTCCAACACAACACTCAACAGCTCACACACTCCATCCTCAGTCCACACGCAGTGTTGAAGCAGATTCTGCTCAGTCCTGCTCTGGATCCCCACAACCGGCATCTCCTCGTCCTCTTTTCTCCCCAACCACACTAATAATTGGTGACTCCATAACCAGAAACCTCCGTTTCTTTAACGCTACCACTCGCTGCTTCCCTGGTGCCACCACGGCTGACATTTTAAAAAAACTCCAGGACCTGATGCCATCGCTCCCGTCCTCCATCACAAGAGTGATAGTCCATGTCGGAACAAATGACACAGCTCTTCGGCAGTCTGAGCTGACAAAATTAGATTTTAACCGTCTTCTTAACTTTTTAAAGCAGTGCGGAAAGTCCGTTTTTATCTCTGGTCCCATTCCCACTGTAGGTCGCGGTGCTGGCCGCTTCAGTAGACTCCTTGGCCTCCACGACTGGCTCCAGTCCGCCTGCAGGGCTCACCGTGTGTTTTATGTGGATAATTAATATTTTCTGGCAAAGAATGTCTCTTTTTAAGACAGACGGACTTCACCCAAACAAACGGGGCTCAGAAATGTTAGCTGCGCACATACAGCATGTGGTGCGGTCCACACTGACTTACGTGAATGACTAATCATTCATGCAGCACACCTGGACACACCACCGCTCACTGAACAGATCTCTGCCTCACTGCCACAAACAACTGTCTCCACCTGCTGGCATGTAAAGCCGTCTGCTCCCAGCGCTGTTCCACAGACTTCTATTCCTGTCATCATCACGCATAGACCAGTAAACCGAAATGTGCACATCCCACACAGAAATATTAGTAATCTCTTAAGGATTAGGACAACTGCACCAACTCCAGCACCCAGAAAAACTCATTTAAAATGGCTCTCTTCAATGTGAGATCACTTTCAAGTAAGACTTTTATCTTAAATGATTTTATCTTGTCTGCAAATCTAGACTTTATGTTTTTAACTGAATCCTGGTTGCAAATGAATGACTATAGCCAGCTATCTGAACTGTGTCCGCCTCAATATGATTGTTTTAGTCAACCGAGGGTCAGTGGTCGTGGTGGTGGGCTAGTGAGCGTGTATAGGAAAAATTTTAAATGTCATCAAGTACGCTGTGATGAATTTAGCTCCTTTGAAGTTCTCACTCTTAAAGTTGGAGGGCTGCAACCTATCATATTTGTTATAATTTATCGCCCCCCAAAACCGCCTGGAGGATTTTTATCAGAACTTCCTGAATTTTTATCTACTCTGGTTTTAAATTATGACATATGTGGCGATTTTAATATTCATGTTGATGACCCCAACAATGTTAATGCAACTGACTTTTTAAATATGGCCACTTCTTTTAACTTCAAACAACATGTCAAAGGGCAAACACATAACCGTGGTCATACACTGGACTTGGTTTTTACCCTGGGTGTCAGCATTTCCTCTGTGGAATTAGTGGACATGACCATATCTGACCACAGATGTATTGTTTTTAGCTGCGATTCGCCTGTTACTCATGCCGCCTCACCAAGCTCCGTGTGTTCTCGCATCTTTAATGAACAAAGTGTTTCAAAGTTTTGCGCAGTCTTTCAGAGCCAAAGCCAACACCTGTCTGATTCCAACACCAACAATCTGGTCGATCACTTCAATCATATCTGCTTGTCGTCACTAAATATTACTGCTCCTCTAAAGGTTAGGCCTACGTCTAAAGCTAGTAAACAACCCTGGATAAATGACAGCATTCGCAGCCTAAAAAGGGAATGCAGGAAAGCAGAGCGCAGATGGAAAAAATCCAGTCTCCAAGTCCATTACCTCAGTCTGAAGGATTTATTAATTAACTACAATAAATGGTTAAGGATGCGAGAACACACTATTTTTCTGAACTCATTACTACACATAAACACAATCCCAGGTTTCTGTTTAAGACTGTGGATCAGCTGGTAAACCCAACCCCTCCTTGTGCCTCAGCTGGAAGTAATGATGACTGTGAATTGTTTTTATCTTATTTTACCAATAAGGTGGTGTCAATCAGAGCCTCTATTACCCCCGGCCTCTTACTCAGAGGTTCCTCACCAGCAACAACAGAGTTTTAACCAGTTTTATCCCATCGACTTGTCTGAGCTTTTAAAAACAATATCACAAATGAGAGTGTCCTCCAGCCCACTTGATATAATACCTACAAAATTTTTACTAAAAGTAATAGATTCTGTTGGGCCCCATTTGATCTCTGTTTTCAACAGCTCCCTATCTACTGGTTGTGTCCCTGATTATTTTAAAACGGCTTGCGTGAACCCACTTTTAAAGAAACCTGGTTTAGATCCCTCCCTCCCACAAAATTTTAGACCAATTTCAAAACTGCCTTTTATTGCAAAGATTCTAGAAAGAATTGTGTCCAAACAGCTGCTCACTGTACTGGAAAATAACAAATATTTGAAAAGTTTCAGTCTGGTTTAGGAAGTACCACAGCACTGAGACTGCCCTGCTTAAAGTCACCAATGACCTTTTAATGTCTGCTGATGAAGGTATGTGCTCAGTCCTTGTACTCCTGGACCTTAGCGCTGCTTTTGACACCATTGATCACAACATCATGTTAGACAGACTGAGGCACTGGGTGGGGATCTCTGGTACTGCTCTAGAATGGTTTTCATCCTACCTGTCAAATAGGAAGTTTTGCGTGTCTGTAAACAACTATATCTCTTCATTCTGTCCAGTTAAATATGGTGTGCCTCAGGGGTCGGTCTTAGGACCCATTTGTTTTCCTTGTATCTGCTTCCCCTTGGACATATTATCCATAAACATGGCATTTCTTTTCATATTTATGCTGATGACACACAAATATACTTGCCCGTCAGATCCACAGACCCTGGAATGCTGAGTTCACTTAACAACTGCCTTTGTGAAGTTAAAAAATGGATGTCAAATAATTTCCTCCAGCTGAACTCAGACAAAACAGAAATCCTGGTCATCGGGTCTCAGCAGATGGCAAATCAAATACTGCCATCTGCTGGTTCCCTAGTAAATCACATTAAGCCTGTGGCAAAGAACCTTGGTGTTTGGTTTGATAGTAATTTAAATTTCGAGCAGCACACCACAAAGCTTGTTCAATCATGTTTTTATCAACTTAGAAATATAGCTAAAATTCGATCTATGTTAACTTTTAAGGACACCGAGACCATTTTACACGCCTTCATCTCATCACGCCTGGATTATTGCAACAGCCTTTTCACCTGTTTAACCCAAAAATCTATTGATCGACTCCAGACTGTCCAGAACTCAGCTGCCAGGCTTTTAACCAGAACAAAGAAATATGACCACATTACTCCTATTTTAGCTTCATTACACTGGCTCCCAGTATGTTTTAGAATTGACTTTAAAATTCTATTGATCACTTTTAAAGCTCTTCATGGCCTCTCGCCTTGTTATATTTCTGACCTTTTAGTCCCATACGCACCAGCACGTACCTTGAGATCCTCGGGCAGAGGTCTGTTGTCTGTTCCAGAGTCTCGACTGAAAACTAAAGGGGACAGAGCGTTTGCTGTCAGGGCCCCGAGGCTCTGGAACAGCCTGCCCGAGGAAATCAGGTCGGCTGAGTCAGTGAACTCTTTTAAGTCCCTTCTTAAAACATACTTTTATAGGAGAGCTTTTCCCGATCTTATTTGACTTTATTTTATCCCTTTTATTTTATTGTATTTACTAATTTTATATTAAATTTTCATGCTCTTATCTTTTTTTTTTTGTATTATTCTTTACACTTGTTAAAGCACTTTGTAACTTGTTTTTGAAAAGTGCTCTACAAATAAGGATTATTATTATTATTATTATTTTCCAGCAGGACTTGGCACCTGCCCACACTGCCAAAAGTACCAAAACCTGGTTCAGTGACCATGGGATTACTGTGCTTGATTGGCCAGCAAACTCGCCTGACCTGAACTCCATAGAGAATCTTTGGGGCATTGCCAAGAGAAAGATGAAAGACATGAGAGCGAACAATGCAGAAGAGCTGAAGGCCGCTATTGAAGCATCCTGGTCTTCTATAACACCTCAGCAGTGCCACAGGCTGATAGCGTCCATGATGCCACGCCGCATTGAGGCAGTAATTCATGCAGAATGATTATACTTTTCAGAGGGCTGACATTTCTGTATTTAAAATCCTTTTTTTTTATTGATTTCATGTCATATTCTAATTTTCTGAGATTTTGAATTTGGGGTTTTCATAAGCTGTACGCAATAATCATCGAAATTATATCAAAGGCTTGAAATAATTTTCTGAGATGCGCCTGTATTTTCAAACTGGGGAAAAAAAATCATCATTTGTCTCTGGGGCAGCGCGCTGGTCAAAAAGTTGTGAATCATGTTTGAGTTCAGTTGCTAACAGAGGTGTGAGAAAGTTCTTGTTTTGCAAGTCACAAGTAAGTCTTGGCTTTGAAGTCACAAAGTCACTTTCCAACAAACTACTCAACAACAGAAGATCAGGTGTTAATGGGTGTGTTATTCTTGTGACACAACTTCAATCTTTTGTAAATTTAAAAGTAAAGAACTTGTAAAGTGCTTCTTCAACAGAATGGAACACTGTTGTCGCTGTGATTTCACTCTATGTTCCCTGATGATGATAATAATAGCTTCCAGCCTTGAGGCTGTGTAGGGACTAAAATAACATCCCAAATGTCACATCTAAGAATCTCACCCTGATGAACATGGAAGTGATGTGATTGTTACATTTCCTGGTGAAAATTCAGCAAAAATACAAAAATATATACAAAACTATGAACATTATTATTATTATTGTTGTTGTTGTTGTTATTATTATTGTGAGTGAGAGCTGTCTCTTCATTGCATTGATGTAATGGCCTATTAACACCTGAGAAATTGCTAATATCCTCCTATGGATTCATTTTAGATTTGATGTTTTCTACCAGTGAAGCTAAGGAAAGATGGAAGCAAAGTATATGTGTGTGTGTGTGTGTGTGTGTGTGTGAGATACTCCCTACTACAAAATACACTCATGTGCTGTATATCCATGTACACTGCATTGGGGTTTTTTGTTGAAATGAGCTTACCGATCCCGATGGTGTGGTCCATCCCATCAAGCTCCATCCAGTCAAAGTTGTCACTGTTGTCCTGATACCATCCACACAGTCCAGTTTCAAAGTTACATGACAGTCCTGGCCAAAAAATAAATACATAGTAAAGAATAAATAAATAAAAATTCATCTAAGCTCTGAGACATTTGTAAAATATGAGAGTATGCATGAGGCAATATTAAGTGTGTATACTGTCAATAGTTATGAGAGTTACCTGTTGAGAAGATGGAAAATAGCCAGCATGACAGCTGACAAAGCGAACGTTTTTCACTTAATCTTGGAACATGGACAAAGTTTCACAGCACGAGCTTCAAACGCCAGCTGATAAAAACAAAAGAAGGAATACAGAAGAGCCTTAATACTGTCAGTGAAAATACTTTGACAAAAATCAACAAATACTACTTTAATAGTAAAATCGATTTATTTCACTTTTTGTGGCCACACTTAAAAATGGATTTTACTGTTGGGATCCGCAGCCTTAAAGTCTTTAAATTTTGGAAACAGCCAGCCAACGTTTCAAAGTTTGACCTCCAATTTTATTCTGTCTGTGACTCAGCTCTCATCAAAACAAACATTTCAAAATGATGATTAGTCACCAATTGCCAACTTTGCTTGGCTTAAAAAAAAGCAGATTAAGGACTGACTTTATTGTCCACCTGATAAAACATGTTTTGTCCTGGAAGGATAGAAGGTCAAGACTTTGGAGATATATCAAATGTCTTCAGCTCTAAATGCTTTCAGACAAGTTTGACCTCTATTTTGAGATATGTCATCAATGCAAACATTTCCAATGTAAAAATGATAACTATATCAGTGTCTATCAGGCCTAATAAAAATAAGCTGACCTGGAAGCGATGTTTTCTGACTCCGATAGGCAGGTCAACGTGCTGCCACGCCCCCTCCTCTGTTCCTGTCTTCTCACTGAACTCCCACAGTTTAGGTTGCGTGCCCAGCAAGCTGTCAATCACCCTGACAGACAGCTCACCTGCAGCAGAGAGAGGTAAACAAACTAAAACATTGAGGTCATCTGTCGTGGAAAAGGTAAGAAAAAAAGAAGACATGTCGGATAACAAGTTCATTTAGTTACCGATGTGATCTGGATTCCCAGTTAGTGCGAATTCAAAGCTGAGGGTGCAGGCTGGGCCAGAGGGGCCCAAGAGGGGGGTCCGTGTCTGGGCCTCAGTCAACTGCTGACCTGGGGCCTCAGCTACATATAGGTAGTCCTCTACGAAATATGAAAGAAACAAATATTTTGTTCTTATCGTAATCATTAAATATGAATAGATAAAGTTAGTTGTGTGTTGTGATGATAGTGCAGTAGCTGTACCTTTGGATGTAGAATTTTCATACAGCACCCAACCTTGACTCCCAATGCTGGTGTCAGTCCAGCCTGAGCTGCCGTTGGTGTAAGAGAAATCCCCTGCAGAAATGGAGACAGCGCACTCAAAATGAGACAAAAAGAAGAAGTGAACAGAGGACTGCATATTTTTTCAAGTATTTGACATTTTTCCTGGACTGTCTTGCTCCTCCTTAAATTGAACCCCTTTTTAACCCCTTTAAAACAAGTCTGCTTTTCCCAAAGCGTCAACACTTATATACACACAGATATACAACAGCATTTGGGGGGCCCCCTAATGGCCACTGAGGTCCTAAGGTGCATCACTTATGCCTCCACTGGCTATGATAAATTCTTTTCAACCTCGAAACCTTTGCAAAACTGTTGATCAAAGTAAAACTGAGTCAACGGGTGAATAGACTCACCACATTTGGCCTCATCCTCTGCTCCTGCACAGTCAGGATGAAAGTCACACATCTTGTCCGGTTCAGTACACGGGTGTTTAGGAGATTCAGGGAATTTTGCCCATGTATTATTTTCTGTTCAGAGAGAGAGTGTGAGATGGCAGGTATACCAAACCACAGAAGGTATTTACACTCTCTCCTTTGCAGATGTGGAATAATAATTTTTTAAAATTATAGTTAAAAAGATTACCAGATGATAAGCGGCATTCAGGAGACAAAACAATGCTGTCGACAGCGATACCTCCATATGTAAAGTCCCTGATTGCTGCCATCAATAAAATCTAATATGACAGAGGAAGGGACAAAGAAAAAAGGAAATGGGTATTTATTACTGTAATACAATTTCATCCAAACACAAAAGACTAAAGCTGAGAATCATTTATTTTTCAAGGTGCTTCACTTTATACCCATTTTATGAAAAAACAATTGTATGGTGATCAGGAATTTATCATTCATGGAGTAAGTTGTTGTAACATGTTTATTTATGATATTTGAATCTTTTATTTATTTTAAAGAATTATCAACATTCTCCATAGTTTATCTTTATGAATATGAATTTTCATCCACTACTGTAATGCGAATGTGAGGAGTTGAGTGCATAGAGATAAACAGCTGGTGGTGCAATTCTCCAGTCTGTTGCAATCATACCAATGCGGAGAAACAGAGTGCAACTAGATGATTCAAGTATAAAAGCGCCACTGAGGTTTCAAATGGTGGGAAACTGTGAAGGAAATATCTGTTTATTTGTTTCATGTATTAATTTGAGGAGAGTTACAGTCTGACCAGCTGAAGTTGTGACTATCTTCAATAATCATTTTGTCAATTCTGTGAGATTGACTGTGCATAGTCCCATAAGTGGTCCACAACACTCCTCACCAATTGATGTATTACAGCCAGTCTTCACTCTGACTGAAATTTCTGAACCCAAGGTTAAGTCTATAATTACTTCTTTTAAGAATTCCAAATCAAAAGACATATTTGGACTGGATTCCATGTTTTTAAAGAAACATGCTGCCTCCCTCACAGGGCCTATTACTAAAATTATAAACAGCTCTTTTAAGGAGGAAAAATTCCCAAACGATTGGAAGTTAGCCATTGTTGTGCCAGTCTATAAATCAGGAGATACAACTGATATGAATAACTATAGGCCGATTAGTATTTTACCCGTCTTGTCTAAGATCTCGGAAAAATGCGTGGCTGAGCAATTGACTGAACATCTTAACAGAAGCCCTTTTAAACTGCACTCCATGCAATTTGGCTTTAGAGCCAATCACTCCACTGAGACAGCAAATTGTTTCTTTGTGGAAAACATCAAGTCAAAATTGGACAAAGGAGGCATAGTTGGAGCAATTTTCTTAGATCTGAAAAAAGCTTTTGACACTGTCAACCATGAAATACTCATCCACAAAATGTCTTATTTTAATTTCTCAACCAGTGTTACTGACTGGATGAGATCTTATCTGTCAAATAGAGTACAGTATGTGAGAGTTAATGATGAGACATCACCACCCCTGAGGAACGAACTGGGTGTACCCCAGGGATCTGTCCTGGGCCCTATTTTGTTCAGCATCTACATAAATGACCTGCCATTAGTGTGCAATGGATGTGAGGTGCAGATGTATGCTGATGATACAGTCATATATGTTCATGCGAAAACTAAAGCCCAAGTTGTTGACAAGCTCAACGATACAATGGTACATGTACGTAAATGGCTTACTGGCTCACAGCTGAATCTCAATGTTAAGAAAACAGTATGTATGTTTTTTAGTAAAAGCAACACTGTATCTCATTGTGAACCCAATGTCTGTGTGTCTGGGGAGGTCATTCAAACAGTTACACAGTTCAAATATCTAGGCATTATTCTTGACTCTACTCTATCATTTCAACATCAAGTGAGAAAGGTAGTGCAAATAACCAAATATAACCTAGCGAACTTTAAGTATATAAGGAACTGTTTGACAACACCTGTAGCAAAGCTATACATGACAACTATGATAATTCCTCACCTAACATATTGTATGACAAGCTGGACCCAGGTATGCAGTACAACACTAAGGCCTATTTTATCACTTTACAAACAAGCACTTAAAGTATTGGACAAAAAATCCCAACTTTACCATCACTGTAACATTCTTAATACTTATAACCTACTCAATTGGGAAAATATTTTAAAACACAGTGATGCATGCCTAATCTTTAAAATCATTAATGGGAAGGCTCCCCACCACTCTGTACTTTTATACAGCAGAAGTCATCTAGCAGCAGAACCACAAGGTCTGCCTTAAGAGGGGACTGTGTAGTCCCTCGTAGGTCCAGTTCCTTTGGCCAATTATGCTTTTCTGTGAGAGCCTCTAAACTATGGAACCAATTGCCTGTGGATATTAGAAATTCCACCTCATACCATACATTCTCACAACATCTTAAGGTCTGGCTTTTGAGCATACAAAAATGTGAACACCTCTCATAATAATAATGTATGTCTGTCTCTATATTTTAGCTGTCCTGTAACTTTTGGTATATGTATGCTAAATACATGGTTAGATGGTAACTTTATTAATGCCCTAACAGTTGTATGGCTGTATGGTTATATGTTATATGTTTTATGATGTTATGTTTTAATGGAGCCAGTGCTATGGCATTATGTTTTATTGTTGTATATCAATTGCTGTGTGATTTAATGTGTATGTTTTTCTTTTTTTTTTTTTTTTGTTTCTTTTAAGCTATTATGTGCCTAGTATAACATCTTGCCAATGGACTACAGTTGAAAATTAGCCTGCTGGCTAACACTGGCACATTTACAGAAATGTTTATTAATGTGCACTGTCCTTAAATAAATAAATGAAATGAAATAAAATCTCCCCCACGGTCCAGACCAAACAGATGAAATTTGGTCCGACAAAAAGAGGTAATCTCGGTCCGGATCTGTTTCTAGCATGAAATAATTTTTTGGATGGTTCGGACTTTCAGACTATTTACAGGAAGTTTGGTGGTTCCCGTGTAAACCACAAACAAATGCACGGAGAAATGCATTGAAAAAGGACACAATTATGGTCTCTCTTCAAATGGAGGTGCAGGGATGCAAGGATTGCTTGCAGTCTTCTCCCCCTTTCCTGCCGGTGTTATGCCAAAACACCACCAACGATATAGGCCTAATGTTCACACAACGTCGGTAATTGCCGCACTGAGATGAGAAGGTATTGCGAGTTAAGTTGGTGCTGCAGGTAGTAGGCTAATGCCGTAATAATAACACAATAGTGGCAATGACATCTGTACATTCCTCATTCATTCATTCTGGTCAAAGCTCCCAGTGGAACTGTTCAACCAATCAATGTCAAGTAGGTTTAGGGAGACGCAGCCCACATGGATGATAACACAAGTTCTGTCATGTAAAGTCCTTTAGTGCGCTGCATAGGTAACTGCAGTGTGAAACCAAACCAAAACTAAGCGAATGTATCAAAATGTATCAAAACATGAACTCCGGTTCGGACCTTGGTGCGGACTTTCGGGTGTGAAAGCCCCCAAAGTCACGTGCTTCATGAACAACATGATTAAGAAGTCTGCTTCCATTGCCCTTTGTCCCATTTTGCTTTTATCGATACACAGACTTTTCCACTTCAGCCAAGCGTAAAAACTTTTATGTGACATTTCAAATTTTTATTTTTGATGTTCCCACAATTAAAATGCACATGGATTATTTTTTGGCTCATTACTTATTCTACTTTGCACCTGTCTGTGTGCAAAGATAACTTTTCTTGCATGTTTGTTTGAAAAACAGATAAAACTCTCAACTCAGTATCAGATCAGTATTGGCCTCAAAAACTCACCATCAGTCAGGCTCTAGTACTATAAGTTTGTGAGAATTTGTGTACATTAAACCCACATTTAAACGTGTGATAACTAAAGGACCCCGCAATCCTGTAAGCAGGATAAGTGGTTGACGATGGATGGATGGATAACTAAAGGACTTTCTGAACATGTCTAATACTTTTCCTGTTAGTTACCTTCACTTATGAATCTTAAGAATCAATATCTTCATTTAGGCTACATCATTATGTGAAGTACTCACTTGGAAAGTGGAGTTGGTGACAATCTCCACCTCTGCCTTCACCCAAACATCGCCCAGGGCTCCTCCCCTTTTCCACACCGGGTAGATGTTACGATCTGCCACCAGCACCGTCAGACCGCCGGACCTCGGCCCATACTGGTGAGTGTACATCACCATCTACAGTGGAAAGATACAGAAAACTTAAAACCTAAGCTTTTGTCTCCCTGTTCTGACAGTGAGAGTAATCACACTACTCTGTCAACACGTGCTTATGACATCGTCTGCAAAGGCTCTGCCATACTGAGATGCTGCTGTTCAGACCAAATTAAATGACCAGCTGCTTTTTACAGTCCTGCCAAAGCCACAAATACCGGAAATAAATTGCCTAGACCAGCCTTAATCAGCACTGTGTGAACTTGTATGGTGAGGGCTTGAATGTAATGGATATTGATTTATATATTAAAGCTCAGCACTCCAGCGTTAAGTCTGATTGTAAGTAAATTACTGTGATTGAAGCCTGAGAATGTAAAAACCTCTCTGAGTGAAGAAGGAGTCAGCTTAGGACTAACCTTGCAAGGATGTGAACTATTGGTGGGTTCAAGGAGGGGACTCTGGAAAGCGGCCCAGTCCATTGTGAGACCACCATCAGGGACAGTGACATAAAGGAAGTAACCTGCAATAATAAGAACAATGTCCTTTATTTCTATATTATTTTTTTATGCATGCACAACTATTAGAAACAAAGTTACTCAAAATATTTAAAAAGTCAAAAGAGTAACACTGAACACAAAGTGAAAAAGAATGATTTTGACAATGATTCATCAGATACCTGTCGCACGGTTGTTAGAATGATCCCTGCCTGGTCCTTTCAGAGGATCTGTGATGGAGATGTTCTTCTGATTCGTCCTTACCCATTTCAGTTTGGAAAGTGACTCAGGTCCCAATCACACAGACCCTCCTCAAAGTCACAGCGCCGGTACCCTGCTGGAGACACACATACAACTTACATTAACTGGTGACCACTGGATGGACAGTATAAACAGTAATCTGTGTGGTAAAATATAATGTGTGAACCTCTTCTTAATGAATTTCGGATTTTTTAAGAGTGTGTTCCGTACAGGCAGCAGAGACATTTTGCAGGGAATTTGGAATGGATAAGGATGCGCATTTTCAAAGCTGTCCTCGCCAGAGACATTACAGCATTGGTCGTTTGTTTAGTTTTCCTGACAAGCAACCTCTGGAAATATTTTTTCTGAGAAGCAACAGTGGTACAGGCATGTGACGGTTTGTTCACATCCCATCTCATACCAACAGTCAATGTTTCTTTTAAAGCAGCGGTTCACAGCTACGGGGTTTCACTCAATGACACTCTTGAAAGTGACGGCTTTTAAATCAGTCACTCTTCCCTTACACTCTCACTGCGCTTAAACGCAGCATGCATCTGTCTTCTTTTCACTTGCAACTCTGCATTGCGATGTAACGTTAGATACATACTTCTTTCTGAGAACCTAAAGGTACCCTATGTCTGTGCATTAAAAATGACGCTGCAGCCAGGTGATGGTTAGCTTAGCATAAAAACTGGCACTGTCCAAAAGTATCAAAAGACACCTACCAGCACCTCTAAAGCTCACTAATTAAGATGTTATGTCCTCTCATATATCTCATTAGTTTAAACTGGCCAAGTAATAGAACCAGAACATATCATTTTAACTCTGCTCCTTACATTAACTATTCCTTTAACTATGAACATAGTCTTTGCCTTAATTTAACTAACTGCCTGACCTTCACCACAGAAGTGGCAAATCAGAAAACTGTAAAATACAAAGACTGACAAATAAAATAAAAAAAACAAAGCAAAGGGTCAATTTAATAGCCTTTCCCAGAGCTTTCATTCGCATCTCACTGTCTTCATTGGTGGAAAGGTTTGCTCGGTCATCATGGAGGTAGCACAGGAAGACCATGAGATGCAGCTGAAAGCTCCAGAAATAGCAAGTAGGTGGACCTTGAGTTAAGAATTTATTTGCCAAACTGCTGTTTGAAAGGTCAGGAATGAACTTTCAGGCTTAATTCATGTGAAGACTGTTGGTCGTATGTGTCATTTTAGAAGGCAATGACCAACGATCTATTTTGCCATTTTCAGTAGGTATGAGGACTTGTTGCCATCATTTAGGTCATGAAAATGCTCTGACCCAGTACTGAAAATTCATGGACAAGTGTATGCACTTAAATGTGAAACCTCTGTTTAAAGGGTCGATTCACTCCAATCACAAAAAACATCTCTCTCACAGCTTTGTCTCATTAGGCTATGCAGATACTTCAGATATCCAGCTTTGAAACTTCTGCCTCCACCCAAATACAGCAATGTGTATTCCAAATTCTCTGGTTAATAGGCTACATACTGTATTTACTGTACTGTTGTTTCACAGGGTGGCTGGCTGCTGTTTATCAGATGATTTCTCACCACAGTCCTCCTCATCAGTCCCGTCACCGCAGTCGTCGCTGCCATCGCAGACCTGCCGGCGCTCCACACAGCCCCCACGCCTACACTCCTTCATCCCTGCTGGACACTCTTTCCCAGGGAGTGGTACTGATGATGCAATGAGCGAAAACAACATCAAAATAATCGCCATGATTATGCTCATCATGGCTCTGCAATTTTGATTGATCAGCTAATTGATAATTGAGTCCATAGAAAATCATGGTCTCACTCTGCACATGGACAGGATATTTTGAGGAACTTACAGGGCAGAGCGCAGTCCAGAAACTCCAGCTGGTCCACCGCCACATCTCCCCTTCGCCCTTCAGAGCGCTGCGAGTGAAGACGGATTCGGAAGGTTGTGGGAATACGGCCCAGAAAGATGGTAGCCTCTCTCCAACCACGGACACTGGTGGCCTCAGGACGCCACACAATGGCCTCTTGAGAGTCCTGGTGGAGGATGGACGCCCACAAGGGTGTGGAGCCCAGCCCTGTGTGACCTACAGGAAACGTTACTTTATTAGCTGGAGGGGAAATTAAATCTCATCTCAGTGTACACAACAACGAATTATCTACTAATAATTGGATCATTCCTGGCTATTGGTGACTTTTCCATCCCCAAGAAGTTACTCTTAATATTTTACTTAAAATAAACGAAATGGTTATTACAAAAGGCTATTATCATATATTTAGGTCTTTATAACATTAACACAAAATCAAGTATGTAAAATAACCTTTTTTGGGGGGGGGCACATTTACTCCTTTTTACAGTGTCCCCAAAGCAAAATTTCAATTTCTGTGAGACACATTTGCAATAAAATTCTAAATAAATAGAAATACCCTATAACTTCAAAATAGAAATATAAAGTTAAAATCTATCTAATTATAAATATATTACAATGTAAACAGTACTATTACTTTTTATAATTTACTGTGTCTCCAAAGTCGCGTTTCACACTGTTAGTTTACGTTTTTTCGCCTTACAAACAAAAAAACTACACTTCCTATAAATCCACATTCAGGAAGTACATCACCCTATTAAGGGGGAATTCAAAGGAGCAAAGTGAGGTGGACGCCGTGGTCTGCCTTTTTTTGCAAGTTTTATGATGTTAACCTGTACGTCCTACCCTGTTAGGCTAAATTATGAAGAAAATGAACCGAATGTTTCAAAAATCACAAACATGTTTGCTATATATACTAAAGTACTGTGTATGTGTGGAGAACTTTCTTACTAAAGTTTGCTGTCTCTCAGAGCAATGGCTAATTTGGTTTACAAATGACCACCCTGGTAGGTTTATATACCTAACAGGGTTTAAAATCTATTACAAAATGTCAGGAAATGCATATAAACGCTGATAAACTGTTCATCTAATTTACCAATATGTATAAAAGGAAACACTTTATAATTATAATCAGTTATATTATATTTATTTGGCTTAACCTCTGTCCTAACTCATCACAGCCATCATCAAATATATATTTTTCACACCCTCTGGTGTATAATCAGTTAATATGCATTTACACAGTGTTTGTCTCTCAGTTGGAACAATTGGAGCATGAGCACTTTGGGGAGGCAGTGATGTATATATTTTTTAATGTCCTGTATGTTTAAAAAAGTGCTTAATTAAAATGTTGTGTGAGTAATGACAAAATTACTGTTGAAACCAACTGAGAAATGTTATCCAACAGGGTGTCATTCCACCCTGTTAGGGTACTTTCCACCCTGTGAGCTCCCTTCCAACCTGTTAGTAACAATTTTTTCACATCATGCATTTTGTTTGTTTGTGCAAATTTCTGTTAGAATATTCCTTTTCGGTAAATTAGTACAAGAATGTGACTTTTCTAAACAATGAACACATGTTCTATTCCACAACTCTTGTTTCTTTAATATTCAAAAAAATAAAAATGTGTGATGAAATAAGGGAAACATAAGGTGTAAGAGAAGTATTGTTGAATATTTGCATTACTAACACTTTATAATACCTGTTTATATGTCCCTAACAGGGTGGAATGCTCTCATAGTCCATATCTGAACAATCCAGCTGTAATTATCATAATTTAAGTGCTTGAGCTCTACCAATACATGTTCCTGAAGGTTAAACATATGATTACAAAAAGTATTCTTTTTTCCCCATTTCCCATTTTTTTTAGCACATTGGAAAGTCACCAACAGCAAGGAATGACCCAATTATTAGTTTTCCAATAGACACAAGTAATCAATGAAATTAGAGTTATGACAAATAATTACAGAACATAAATCACAAACAGGGAAACAAATAAAATACATGCAAACACTGCGAGTAAAAGTAGTACAAAATAATGTGGAATCCTGCGTTTACCATTGTGTTTTAAGATATAAGCTGGCCAAAGCAGGCAGTTTGAATGGATGACCTGTATCCATTAATGGTCGTTACCTGAGTCCCACAGGAAATATCTGAGGCGAAGGCGACAAGTTGGTGAAGACTGTTTCATCTCAGGAGAGATTAAAACTGCAATACTGAGACCCTTTGTCCTCACTGCACTCACTCCCATAAACGAACCTGTGTGATGGGAAATATTTAGTGTTTTATTTGTTGTTAACATCGCAGTTTGGTGCAGGGCACAGTTTTTTAGGGTGAATTAGGCTACTGATTCAAATTGGACATGAGGGTGATGATTCAGAGCTACTTTTATCTAAAGCATCTTCTCATTATTACAACAACAGTTACATCTTCCCAGGTAATTTGACATTCACATATTTTTAATAACAGATCAAATGATTGCCTGTAATGTGAAAGGTGTGGCTTTGTAGTGACAACCCCGGAGAACTATCTCTAACTCTGCAGCTCTACAGAGCTTCTTTTGGCTCATGGTTTTGTTATGCTACTTGCTCACCACCAAAAGGTGATAAAGCGCTACTTAAGTGTTGTGTGAACAGCTTGTTGCCACTGCCCCCGTGTGGCCAATAAACATCTCAATTGATTATCCAAGGAAGGTTAAAGTCAAGGGCAACTGGATGAGGGACGAAACGTCTTCCAGTATCTTCAGCCAAGTCCAGTTGCCCTTGACTTTAACCTTCGTTGAATAACTATGACCTGGATGACTGAGAATCTTCACAGACATACCAATTAATTCAACTTTAATGAGAAGAAGGACAAAACAAAACCATACACATTGGAGTATATAGCATAACATGAAACCAGCATTAAAAGAGGATACATACTAACACAATACTTACATTGGGAGGTTAGGACCAGTGTGTACAATGAAATGGAATATAATAGTCATATTTTCATTAGTGTGTAATCACCCGAAAATAAGAATCATTGTGTTTTCATTACCTTAATTAGAGCCCTTTAAATCTACAGAGGGAGCGGGTCTTCCTCCACAGAGTCTGCCGTGTTTTTACAGTAGCCCAGAACAGACAAACACTAGCTCTAGAGGGGGCCTTTCATGTTAGTTTTTGTATGTTTAGCAGCCACTGTAGATTCTCCTAAACACTGGTCTTTCAACCAAGTTTTTGGCCACTTTGGGGCAGTAGAAATAAGCTGTAAACGCAACACTTTTAACTTTTAACTTTACAGTTGCAAAGTTACCCCCATAGTGGGCCACATTAGCATTTGGAGTCATGTTTGTGTCCACCTGATGAATGTAAGTCCAAAATTCACTCTCTTTTTATCTCCACCACCAACTCGTGAGGGAAATATTTGTTTCTTTTGCTGCCAAATGTTCCGCTATGTTCACAAGCTAGTCGCAAACTGTGCCTGTCTGAGCAGGTAGTGTACAGTGCGCCTAACAATGACTTAAAATATACTATAAAGGTCCGTAAAGCTGAGGGCATCTGCAGTTAGGTGTTTTTTTGTGGGTTTGTCACTACTAGCTAATATGAACTATATCAAAAATTTCAGCTCATTCCCATTATGTATGCACATATACACAACATCACATTCTGTGTTTGCATCATTATTTAGTTATTTTAGTTCATTCTTAATTTAAACATAGTCACATGGTCTAACTGAGATCGAAAACATCTAGACAGTAAGATGGACAATTTTACATTGAAGAAAACTATTATATTTAGAAAGTCTCTGTATGATGTTGTGAAATCTTCAACTAGATTGAGATACTTTCATTTCAAAGCGTCCATTATTTCCTCTCCTTAATCCAGCATTATTATTTTTAAATAAGCAAGGATGCTTTTCTAACATTCCTCCATACTATTATAAATTCACACCACCCCCTCCCTCTGCTCTCTTTTTGACATGTTATATTGCTGGGAAGACAAGCCAAACCTTGTAAATGTTGACCTGAATGCAAATTTAACTGCCGGGTGGAGATCATTGTGGTTGAACCCACAGCTGCAGAGAAATTATTGTCTGTTGAAGCTGGCTGTGAAAATCACATTATGATCTGTTAATTACATACTTCATCAGTACATTTCATGTTTACATGATGCTTTCATTAGAAGCCTCTGCAAAAACCTTAGTGACCAACTTTTGCCATTTAAAGAATGAAAGAAATGAACACTCTTGAATTTTAGTGTTCACTTATAGTATCACTTTGGTTGTAGGAGGAGGGGGGCTAGTTGCTAGACAGATAGAGCTGAAAATCTTTCAAAATTGTTTGTAAGAAATATTTTCTCCATTCATATTAGTTTGGGATTTGGGATGTGCACTGTTCAGTGAACAGAACAGGAACAAATTATTATTCCAGTCATTGTAAAGACATTATGTAGCAAAAGCATCTTAACTTTTTACTCTCCCCAGCTTGGTCCACAACTTATCAACTTTGATACATGATTAATGTATGATTAAGTTACAGTGTCCTAAATGTTTGTACCAACTACATTAATATTGTCTCTCTGCTGTTTTATTCACTATAATTACCTCTGAAGCTAATGATAAAATAAATATCACCTTGACCTTTCTTCATCATCATAAAATAGATAGAGAATCTTTGAAACAGGACAACTAGGTCACTATAGTCAGCACGATTGTAAATGTGTGGCCAGATGTACTATAATACTTTTCATTAAGCCTGTAACACAGCAGGAACCTGGATGCAACTACGATGCATGCAAAAACATCTGAGTATGGCAATCAAATACATTTGGCAGAAATAAGACAGAAAGAAACAAATAATAAAAAAATAATAATAATCTACAGAACATGAAAAATGCAAGCAGAAGAGAGCAATTAAAGCAATTCAAACTAACTCCAATATGAACTTTCTTGAAGAGAAGAACTTAAACACAGCTCTTCAAAATGAACTTCATGCCCTCAGTTCACTGTTTTTTAGACGTGTAAACAATTATGCTATGCCTGACATAAAACACTAAACATTAAAATGCATTGATATTATTGTACTGATGGCACCATCAGTCTAAATTAGGTGCTGTATATATGTACTGTATGTGTGTGTAATATATTCCTAATTTGAACTAAAAAGCGCTTGACACTTGTAGCATATACAACATGAGGACAAAACAACAAAGGGTTAGGAACAAAGGAAATAGTGACGGTGCATTAAACAATACCTGTAGCTGTCCCGGTGGTGTAGTCAGAAGATGGCCCGCTGTCGGGCAGCGTGTCTCCTCTCTGACGTTTCTCCCAGCTGTACAATGCTGTATTATGGACTGGTCCGTCCATCCACACATTCCTGCATCCTCAAAGTCACACTCAAACCCTTTTCCTCTGTAGCCTTGAGAGGTGTAAAAGAAACAGTTTTTAAGTGTATTACTAAAATACCACATGCAGATCCAAACATTGGGAGATTTTTACGAACTAATAACTGATCAGATCCGATTAAGTTAAGTTTTTGGGAATGATGCAAGCATTATTGAGTTTTTCACTGACTGCAAGAATTAGGGCTTGAGGTGGTAAAAACGGATAAGAAAAATTAAAAGATTTTTGTCAATGTGTAACACACTATAAAAAGGACGTTTTTAATTTATTTCAATAGACAATGCTTAGACTCCTTCTTCAGGCTTTTTGCCTGCCAGATTTCACTTTCAGGCATGCAAACAGGTCAGGGTAAAACAGAGGAGATGGATACGCAAGCATGTTTATCAGAGACAGTGTGAGAGGGGTCTGTTTAAGCTTACATGTTTGTATAGATAACTTGTGGGGTTTGAGTATTAAACATTTAATTTCCTGCATTCTGGAGACATTTTCTGCACCAATTTCCTTACCTGCAATAATTCATGGTGGAAATGTTTTATTTATGTAAAAAGGAAAAACAAAATTGAGGTGGCAGGTGACAATTGAAAATCTAAAAATTTAAGAGAATGGGAAACCTGGCCAAAAAGGCCACTGTGTCTATTACTGACTGACTGGTGTGCGCAGTTCTGGGGTCATTTCATAATTTGTAGCTTGATTGTTTTTTCGCTTAAGTTAAATAAATAAATAAGTGCAAATTAACTGTCTAATATATCTAATCTAATATTTCTGGTTGCAAGTTATTTAACAAATGCTTTCAAAAAGTGGTGGAGCAACACAGCAGCGTCCCCAGTGTTAATAACACGATGCGACAAGTTTTATCCTGTGACTTTAGCCTACCTTATGCACCTACTGGTCTCCATGAATATTAGTTTACATTTACATTTATTCAT
>NW_024041151.1:24728642-24790401 GCF_014851395.1 Micropterus salmoides | reverse complement strand
TTTTTGAGGTTTTAAAAGGAATTTAAACATATTTATTGCCTATATGTCATCAGGTTGTAACGCCACCTAAAATGTAGGCATTCACCAACTTTCTCAGTTGCCTATACAGCCTGTATGGGGCAACAGTTTTCTATGTGAAGGACTGGTCAGATTTCCTGTGAAAAGCAACTGTCTTACATAAGCTATGACGTTTATGTACGCAATATTACAGCAACTCACTGCCTGTCTAGTATTTTTGGCTATGCATTATAAACAAACTTTTGGACATACATTTTCACATTGAAAAAAATATCTTTAAAATGTAATACCTTGTTAAATAGCGATTATGATTTTTAATACTTTTTAATGGCCTTAATTTTCGCAAAATTGATTTATTACCTTTTAAGACTTTTTAAGACCCCGCGGACACCCTGCTATTGTTTTGTATTATTTTATTTTATTGTTACCATATTTGAATATAGGCCTGCACTTAATGATATGTTGTGTGAGTAGCATGAAGGAACTACAAATTTCATTTCGTTATGCAGCCTTGTGCTGTATAATGACAAATAAACAACCATTTACCTTGTAAGTTGTGGGTTTGTGTTTAGAGTTTCGAGAAGAAACCCAGGGGGCTGGAGCCTATCCCAGCTGACATTGGGTGAAAAGCAGAGTACACCCTGGACAGGTTGCCAGTCCATCACAGGGCCACACGTAGACAAACAACCACTCACACCTAAGGACAATTTTAGAGACACCAATTAACCTAGCCTGCATGTCTTTGGATGGTGGTAGGAAGCCAGAGCACCCGAGGGAACCCACGGGTAGAACATGCAAACTCCACCCATAAAGGCCAGGGTTTGAACCCAATAACTTCTTGCTGTGAGGCAACAATGCTAACCACTGCACCACCGCGAGGTGGAAACAGGCAGTCAAACAACACACCAATCAGAAGCTTTTATTAGATAGATAAAAGGGCCCGAGTCAGTTCATTCAGTTTTGGAACAATGGATCAGAGAAATATGAAGGAAGAGGTAGAGGACACCAGAGAGGAGGAAGAAGAAGAGGAGGACAGGAAGAGCAGTATAGAGTTGGAGGAAGAGATGGATAGGAGGAAGATGAGGAGGTGGAGGAGGATTAGGGCGGAGGATGAGTAGTGAGGAGGAGGAGGGGAAGAAGGAGGTGGAAGAGGTAGAGGGAGAGGTAGTATGAGAACAAGAATTTTGGCCTGTCCCGGACCAAAGACAGGACGCTGGGGCAGACTAATTTGTTTTTGGTGTATTGTACTATATAGTACACTAAGGAGTAAAAATATGCGCAATTTGTTATCCCTTTTTGTGTTCATCATGTCAAAAAAGTTTTTGAGGGGGAGAACCATAATCAACATTACTTATAATGAATTTATCTCACCAGTATGTAAGACTGTGTTGTAGTGTGTGTTTTTTGAGGGCTTGTGTGTCATGTCTACGGGCAAAGTTTGTTTTTTCAGTAAGACTGAATGGTTTTGAGTGGAGAGCTTCATTTTGACCTGAAAATGGATGTT
Source organism: Micropterus salmoides (assembly GCF_014851395.1). Classification (NCBI taxonomy): domain Eukaryota; kingdom Metazoa; phylum Chordata; class Actinopteri; order Centrarchiformes; family Centrarchidae; genus Micropterus; species Micropterus salmoides. The sequence continues at coordinate 24,788,879 of NW_024041151.1, read as the reverse complement.
TGGGGAATATGTTGTGTAGTTGTGGATTTGAGTTTAGAGTTTCGATAAAAAGAGGCATAATTTCAAGAAATGTGTTTAAGCAATCGAGAAAAACTGTAAACACTAACCAGACTTTTGAACTAAAATTTCAAAACCATAACGCCATTTTTAAAAAGCACACCCATTTCCATCCATCCATTCAACCGCTTATCCTGCGTACAGGGTCGCGGAGGGCTGGAGCCAATCCCAGCTGACATCGGGCGAAAGGCGGTGCACACCCTGGACAGGTCGCCAATCCATCGCAGGACCACATCCATTTCCCTAAATTATAAACAATATTTCCCTGTTTTGACACATGATTCAGATTTGTTAAACTTTCACTGCAAAACTCACACAAAATCCCTTCATTTCTCACTGCCTACACCATGCGGTCATTAAGAAAGCACTAACATTCAATATTGCTCACTCAAGTCAGCATAGTTTGAGTTCAATTAGCACACAGCTACCCAGGGGGAAATACAAAGAGTCATAATTGATCACACACCAATCAGAATCTTCAATAGATAGATAAAAGGACCCGAGTCAGCCCAGTTTTGGAACAATGGAGTCTAGGACACCGTGCAAGAGGAAGAGGTGAAGGAAGAGGAGGAGGTGGAGAAGGATTAGGGAGAGGAGGAGCTGTGTTGATGTTGTGTTCATCATGTGAAAAGGTTTTTGAGGGGGAGAGCCACAAACAACATTACGTATAACAGGTTTTTGTAGTATTGTTTTGAACTTATCTCACCAGTGTGTAAGACTGTGTGGTAGTTCGTGTGTTTTGGGGGGCTTGTGTGTCATGTCTGATTGGTTTTTCAGCAAGATTGAATGGTTTGAGCGGAGAGCTTCATTTTGACCTGAAAATAGGAAGTCTTGGGAATTGAGTGAGAAGTTATGGATTTGTGTTGAGTTTTGAGAAAAGGAGGCATTATTTTAAGAATTATGTAGCAATCGAGAAAAACTGTAAATTCCACACTGTGCCAACTTACATAGACTGATGTGTTTGCCGTAACGTTACTTCAAATCACTGTCAAAAGTTCTCTGCTTGGTTGATGTATTGGGGGCAAATATCGGGTCAAATTTACGACTTGTTAACAAATGTAACGATAGGGCTATTCCTAGTTAGTGTGGTTTTTACTAGGCTATGTTTTCTGTTCTGATGTGATTAGCTAAACCCAGCATTTTATTAAACGTAAATCAACATCTAAAACTGTATGCAAATATGGGCCCTGTCTTATACCAGGCGTAAAGCAGTGCAACGTAAGTATTTTCGACTGACGCCATGGTCCTTTTCATGCCCAGTGCCCACAAATATCCCTTCAACCATGGCAGTGTTGGAATATATGTAAATCTGTTTGAGATGTGTGCGTGGTGCTTGCCTTCTGATTCCATGATCCCAAAAGAAATGTTATCTGTGGGTTTGGGTCTTTAATACATGGGCTTTTGGCAAAGTCTGGTGACTTGGATATTGAATTTGCATGCAGCTGCAAAGTACAGCTCCTGATTTGTGATCCAGAATTCACAGAACCCCAGTAACATCTGTATCCATATGTTTGCTTTGAGAAATTATATTATACACTAATTTTTGGCTGTCAGTGCTGTGTATTGATAAAACGTCACTGGACAGGATGACTGGTGGCTTATTATGATAATGTGACCTTATCTGCTTGACTGACCTCTGTTTCTAATGTAGAATAATTAATATGCATGTTCACAATTCATGTCAAATTTAACATGCGCCATTTAGTCTAGTCAAGAAAAAGATTAGGCCTGAAGCCTCAGCTAGTATTTCTGAACTGATTTACAAAATGACAAAACTACAAAACATTACATCATCTTTACTTAGCTTTGCATCAAGCTACACATTACATGTATCCAAGATATCTTTTCAACCTTTGAAATCAAATTTAATACTAAACATGATAGTTTTGATAGTGTAAAATTTATTAGAATGTTTTAGAAGTTCCTGCATTACAAAGTATTTTATTTTCCTTTCTTCCTTACCTTTTTATAAATCCTTGCTGTTTGCCATTGCAGTCAATTCGAATTAACTGTAAAGATATACTGTATATTACATGTTTCACTCAATTATAATATAGCAGCATGAATGACTGGCAGAAAACGATATTCCCAGTAACATTTTACCATCAATGAGTGACTCATTCAATCCTTTTATTAGAAAATATTCATCTGAATAGAGTCCATCTTCTGTTTTGTACAACACCATCAACATTCCACTATCGTGTTGAACCATGATGTAGCCATCATCTGTGTACAGTTTTATTTATTATTTTTAATTCTCTTTCCTCTTTAGCACATGCTGTTCCCACCAGGAAACAATTAAATAACAGTATAGACAAGTTACATAAATAGAAAAAATGTGCATCCTGCATTTGTAAGCTTGCACAAAATAACAAATACTTTGTCACTACACGGGCAACTAAGTCATCACTTCTGCTTTGAGTTAATGGAACTGTCCCTAAATCCTGTCCACACATGTTGAGTGAGATAACACCTAGCTATCACTTATGTGCCGTGTAATTTGTCCTTGCAGAAGTGCAATAAGCTTTGATTTGAGCTAAGATTGATTTTTTTCTGTAGTTGCAGTTGTTCTAACTACTGATCATGATTCATGACATTTATAACAGTCAGTAAAAAGTGCTTTTTAAAAAGCTACAATGGCAGTTTAAGGTCAAGCAGTGAAATTAGTGATTTATGAAAGTGTTTAATGGTAAGTGCAGAAAAAAAGGAAATATACTCAATGATTAATAGTTAATAGTTTTTGAGGTATATGTATCATTTTAATTTGTGCACACAAAGTCGAAAAGTTAGTGACTTTGGCCACTTAAGCTTATAAAATAAATAATATAAAATAATAACACGGAAACCTGTTGACAGCAGTGTTCTTCATCATATAAGTGCAGATACCAACTGCTGCCTTTAATTTCAGCCATCTAATAAGGCTTTGATTTTATACTTTGGAAACCAGACAAATGTAATTATCACCTTAGTAGGACAGAAAACCAGCAGGATTCTGCGTCTCAAGGGCCATACTTGAAAACCGCTAATATGTAGCACGTCACTCAAAGCTGCAGCCAGAAAGAAATATGACAATGACCAGGTACTTCACATCTTTAAAGAACTGGTGGCCTTGCAAACATAAGCATAGGTCAACTATGGGGAGCAAGAACCTCAAGCTTGTTAATTGAAGACAGGATATTCATTCAGGGAAAACATTTGAACAAATTAGCCCTGAAGTTCAATACATTTCAAGTGTCCAACTAAGTGAATAGTGGGACATTCTGCGCTTATTTTCCATCTTGCCTAGTGTTGATTAGCTTGGCTAAACAAAAAGACTGGAATTGGGGAAAACAGTTCAATCTGTCCACAAATGTCATGTTCTGGTTTTATGGGGAGTTGCATGCTGTAATTATGTCTTGTTGATCCGCAGACTGTCACAGTGACTTCCCAGAGTCTTATTGTGACGTAGTCTTTCCAGGCAACCAGAGAAGACTCCTGTTAAATACTCAGCAGCAACACCTCGTTTCAGAGACACTGGCCCTCATTTATCAAACAAACCCACAACAGAAAACTGAACGTACGCTCATTTCAACTCAAAGATCTGTCTTTATCAATCTCAATGTGAGCAGAAGCTACGATCAAATCTCATGTCAAGTCTCACCTTGTGTGCGCACGTTTAAGGGTCAGTGTGGATGTGCGTGCAGCAGAGTAAAACCTGGCTGAGTGGGAGAATTGTTATATATCAGATATACTTTATATATCTGACTGGTATCCAAGCATATGCAGTCACATTCATCACATTCATATTCATCACATAAAAATATGTAGCCTAACCTATGGTAAAATCTATTTTGTTAAGGCCTATATTGACTAGGTGTCATATTTCGCTAACATAAATAGGTATTTCCAAAGACTTCACAATCAAAGGGGGTTAATGGATGACATAATTACATGCAATTACAATCAAGAAATTAAAAATTGGCAGGGAACTCAATTTGCAATGTGGGAGCTGTAGCCTATTTAACTTAAATTAAAATCATAGGCTACATAACTTTACCCGATATGCCTATGTCTAGTTTTGCGGGGATGCTCTGCCATGTGAATTCCCTCCTGTTGATGTCCTATTTAGTAAACAGTAATAGATTCTGGAAACTCACAAACAGCCAGGATCAGTCTCTCTTCCAATGATTTGTGCTGCCTGTCATGTACAAAAAGTTCAAGACAATTCAACTTCGGCAGAGGCCAGGCGTGTGCGTGAGGCGAGCACAACCTCGACAGTTTAACGGGAAGGCACCCGCCACGCCTTGACCATTTCACCTCACTCTAACAGGGAAATTTGCCATGAAAAAGGAGAAAAGGGGGGTTGTTCACTTTACAAATAAACAGTTTGCATACATGACACAACTGGTTTATGTTCCTTCTGTGAAAATATGTCAATCATGTAGAATTATTCTAATCTTAAGGGATGTTTAATTTTTAAGTCATGTTAAGAGCAAAGGAAGTTGTTGTGTTTTGTGTGGAAACTCCGCCCACTGGGAGCAGAACAGCACAACTTTGTCATATGTTGGTCAGAAACATATGTAGTCACATTAGGTGCATCATTTTGACTGTGTTGAGGTTTTTATCTGCCAGTAACATCGAGCAACACGAATTAGTCAATGTCAAGGTTAGCTAACGGTACCACTCGTTAATGTTAGCTTTGCTAAAGCCCTTCAATGCTTGGAGAGCTCTCCACAAGGTAAAGGTAATTAAATCTTGTCAAATGTCTGTCTGCATTATAGATATTCCTGTTAGACGCATTATGTTCACTGAGCTGAGGTTTTTAAGGACTAAGTTAGCAAAAACGAACAACATGAAGAGTTAATGGTAATGCTAAGGTTAGCTAACGTTGCTACTTGCTAGCGTTAGCTATGCTAATGACTTATTTTAAGTGTATTTGTAAATCTCACAATGTGTGCACAGTGTGTGCTTTTATAGTTTGAACATTCATACAACAGGTACTGTAGTCACTGACTTTCAGAGGACTATTAAGAACAAAGGGGGTAACAGTTAGCTTAATGTAGTCTTAGTCTGCTGCACAATGAAATTCAACACTTATCAGTAACATTAAGCATCATTCTAGAAATGTAATGTTAAAAGTTCAGACTTAACTTCGACCACATTCTTCACAACTTATTCTTAATAAGGTTAGTCCAGTGTAACTGCAGTTTTTTTTATGACAGTGCACATGCTCTGTGCTTATTAATTAGAAAGCAGCACTTGATAAAGTCGATAAAGTTAATGTTCTGTGTTTTCAAAATTTAGCTTGGTGAAAGGTAAATTCATAACATCAGCACTGATTTACAATACATAGATATCCCTCCAACGTCCTCAATATCTTTATCTCCAGTAACTCCATGTTGAGGAGGTCCATTACTCTGATTAGAGCGATTCTTACTTTATCCTTATTCCTGATCTTAAATGTTTAATAATTCTTTCCATTTTATGTTGGAATTAAAGCATGGATGTGCTGCCTGAGATTAAAATTGGCAAGAAAATTAATCTCAAATCAAGTTTATTGATTTAAAATGTATTAATTTGTTAAATATTGTGATAGATAAAGGATGAATGATAAGTATTATTCAAATACCTTTATCATTTTAATTTTAAACTTGGATACGCTGTGTCACAAACTGGATGCTTCACCATCTAGTAGAAATAATATGTATATATCTTTTTCTGGATAGGTATTTGGAGATCTCCGCTTCGTACCTTAGGCCATGTAGTAAATGGTGAGTAATATACAAATGTTTTTGTTTTATTTGAAATCAGGTTTTCCCATACGTTCATTTATTTGTGGCGGCCCTCCACAATATCAACGCTGACGGCCACATATGGATTTTCGATTTTTTTTACTAGGCCTATTTAAAATCGTATTTGATTGCAGAGCGCCATAGCGCATTTGCACAGCACATCCTCTTGCTCATCCCTCTCTCTCGCTCACCTGTCCCTCTCTTTCTGGCTATCTCTCTCCCTCTCCCTCATGAACACAGCTGCACAAATCTGTCCAACACAACGCTGTCAATGTCGGAGACCCAGCTTTAAAAAAAAAAAAAAAACGTTATTAGCAAGCATGTAAAGAGCCTAGCTAATTAGGAGAGCTATGTTAATGTTAGAATGCAAACTAAAGGGGACAGAGCGTTTGCTGTCAGGGCCCCGAGGCTCTGGAACAGCCTGCCCGAGGAAATCAGGTCGGCTGAGTCAGTGAACTCTTTTAAGTCCCTTCTTAAAACATACTTTTATAGGAGAGCCTTTCCCGATCTTATTTGATTTTATTTAATCCCTTTTATTTATTGTATTTTACTAATTTTATATTTATCTGTATTTTAGTCTTTTCAATGTTTTCATGCTTTTATCTTGTATTGTTTTTGTATTATTGTCTCTTGGGTATTATTTTCTTTACACTTGTTAAAGCACTTTGTAACTTGTTTTTGAAAAGTGCTCTACAAATAAAGATTATTATTATTATTATTATTATTCACCATCACCAGTCGGTCCAGGGTGTGTAGCAGTATTTTGGACATGTGAGAACAGCCGAGAAAGTTCATGAATGCTAATGTAGACTAGGTATATTGTGCAACTGTATTTTTAGAAATTAAATGGAAAATAAATAGAAATGAAATGGCTAAAAGTGGTTAGAAAAACCAACAACACAGGACTTGAGTAACTGGAGACTCTTAAAATATATATATATATATATATATATATATATATATATATATATATATATATATATACATACATAAAAAAACTCCAAACAGGAGCAAAAAATTTTTTTTATCAAACTTATTATTGCAATCTGTTCAACTCACACAAGACCTGGTACCCTTTTGCTGCTAAGGTAAATAGAGGCCCAGGCCACAATTTGAAGACTCAGTTATCAGTTCACGCAGATACTTAGTATGATGGTTTCTGTGCATAATAGGCTTAAGGTTTTATTTTTATTTCCTCTCATATGGCTTTTGTTACTGTGCATTCTGCAGGCAGAAGACAGACCTGAACCAAGGAGCCATTGAGGAGACCATGGTGGGAATACGTGAGATGCCACTGATGGACCAGAAGACACTGGGATTGTCCTGGAAGGCCAGGTGGTACTGCATGATCTGAACAACATTGCCTTAGCTGCTGCCATGTTGTTTGGACTAATGTATGCCCTGAACCTCAACTACCCTCCTGAACTAAGTACTCTTTCAAAGTGCTCCAGAAAGTTGTGATGGAGCTGGACGACAACACACTGTCAAAGAAAGCCCAGGGACTCAAAAACAAACTAATAGTGAGCCGTTGCCATTTTAGGCAACCTGGATACAACAGTACCCTTTCTTCTTGGAACATGGACCATTGCTGCTTTTTTATTGGACTGGACTTTTGACACTTATGCAACTCACTTGCGCTGACTTTATGTATGTATTTGTTTACTGCATGTGTAGTGTATTTGTTTCAGCAGATTATTTCTCTCAGGGCCATGTGTGGCAAAATGTATCTCTTTCATTTTATGTCAGCTTTGTCAGATGTGGGAGAGATCCCAACCGCTTCCCCTATTTTAAAATGTAGAGGTGATTTTGGTTTTTTGCACATTCGTAACTGTAATATAGAAGTGGTGGGAAAGCAATTACTCGTTAATTCTATAACTCTTTAATTCCAGAACCCTTGTAGTTAAAGGAGCACAATAACTTTCCAAGCACTGGATTTACATTTACCAGAGTGTAATGGTTTCATTACATTCGTCTTTTTCGTTGTTAAGAGGTTGTAAATGTAGTGTAGCACTTTTTTGCATAATTTTGCAAGACATTTCTGCATTAATCTGGCTGTAGTATAATTCCCTATTGATGCTGGTTTGATGTCATACAGAAGGTTTTTAATGACCAACAGTGTTGCCTCAGGTTGTAGCAGAATGTTTACAATGCACTCTTGATAAACTTGGCTACCAAGTGTCTATGTAAGGAAAAAGGTGCTTTGTTTTAATGTGAGAATGGTTTGTATATGTATGCCTTTATTTGTGCATACATTGCATAGAACTGATTGAAGTATTGTTAGTAACTCTATTTTTTGACAATACACTTTCAAAAAAATGTTTTTGTGTATGCCTTATTTGTTCTGAAAATGTTACAGGAGTAAAACTTACATGTAAAACTCACTTAAATACTTTTAGCATGTAGAATTTATGCAGAATCTATATGAGACTAACTTTAGCAGGTTAGGTTGATTTAACAGAACAACATTGCATATACTTTACATAAAAATCTCATGTTGCTTTAATAAGTGATAATTGAAGGGAAACAAATTAAAAGGGAAAAGGGAAACAAATTAACACAAACAAATGATGTTCGGTCTTTACAGAATAACTTAATATATTAAACATTAACAAAAATAACTTTGAATGAACATAATCAAATCATGTTGGTTTTACATGTAAGAATTCATTATAGTAAACTGAAATTAATCATTTTGACTAAAAATAAATATATGTGCAACCGATGTACATATTATTTTTATGTAAGTTCAACAGACTTTGTTTTTCAGTGTACTGATTGAACATGTGTATATGCTGCTCCCTAATAAAAGAAAAATGTTTCTGCTGATACCTGTTTAGAAAACCCCCCAAGAAGATCGGACTCTGATGGAAAGTTGTTTTAACAAGCTATGGTAATGCCCTGGCAGTGGCATATTTGATTTGATTACATTAATGTTTTGAGATTTATAAGAAATAATTTATTGCTACTGTGTAAAGGGAATACTGCTGGTAAAAAGCACCTTATTTGTTTAAAGTGTTTGCAAACCACATGTTATTGCACTTTTGTGTAGATAGCAGTACATTTAAATTAGTACACTACTTTAGAATTCATTATTCAATTTTGTGCATAACAATGCGATTAATGGCAACTGATCGCAAGAAAGTCATGCGATTAATCATCGTGACCCAGCACTACTTAAAACACAATACTTTACTACTGTATACTTACTGTATACTGTAATGTTTAGACAGTGTGTGTTTTATGTGTTTATGCGTCAATACATTGACATACACAATGTTTAGCCAAACATTTTAATTATCTGGTGGTGAATGTTCCTGCCTTACAAAGTATATTATGTTACTCTCCTACACATGCCGAAGGGTACCTTTTGTGAGAAATAACTACGCTTTGTCAAGCGTGGGTATATGACGCCTGAGATGACAACAGGCTAATTGACCTAACCTGTGCTGTTACAATTGAGGGTCAAGGTGGGACAGCGGAGGACGCAGTTGCCTGGTCCTGTGAGGCTGCCTTCAGATTGCTATGTGGAGCTGAAGAGGATCCTGGCTTTGTGGAGGGCTGTGAGACACCACTGGTGCCTGGCTCTGATTCATCTGAATCATCATTAAAGGGGCATTATGTAGTTTCCAGCGGCCACTAGTGGTGCGGTTCTAAGATTGCAACCAAGTGTGTGCTCGTACGCGTGCTCGTACACAACCACTTCCATACAGAAATACCACAATAAACGCAGGAACACCAGCATGCAGGCTGTGGCTTTTCTCCAGACGTGTTCAGGCTCTGTTACTTTGATGTTACCGTCTCAGAGGCAGAAAAGCACCGGTGCCGTACCTTTCATTCAGCGCAGCCAGCTGCATATCGGCTCAATACTCTTGAAAAAAGGCAAAGTGACAAACAGCCAGAGCTGAAATCTCAGGTAAACTCCCACTGCAACAGTAATAGTTTTATCAACTGTAGAACTAATCCATGGTCGTTATATGATAACGTTACATTTACTGCATTTAGCCGATGTGCTATATCGTTAGCTTGCCTGCTGCTTTTCAGTAACGTTAACCATCTTTACTAACTGAATCTGTCACTGGAGGCTCAGCAATGTTAGCACAGCTACATGTATTGGATGATAATGAAACGGTTAGTGAGCTGGAATGGATATTAAAATGAGATTGTGTCACACCTTATAACAGACTGCAGTAAGTAACTTTACTGTAACTAGTGATAGTGGATGGCTCTTCCTCTGTGTTGTTGTGACCGTTTTGTTGCAGTGTTTTATGTTATGTGGGTCACGTTACTTACAGTGACTGAGTATCGGTAAAACCCCAATAAACACAAACTGAACTTTACGAAGCAAACAGCGGCAGGTCCGAGCTACTGTAGCGTTAGCTGGCTGCATCACTATAGGCTAATATTACAAAGCAAATCGCTCCACATTTGCTTTTTGCCTTTACATCCTTTCTTGCAGGCTAAATCAACAGTAGTACACAGGATAGTAACATGGGTGGCGTTAGTTGGTGAAGTAATGTGGAAAGCAATATAACTTTGCACCGGATAACATTAGCACTGCTCGGTGTTAGCCGGCGAGCTAATGTGACTTTCTCTGTGTTTCTCCAGCTTTACTAATGCTCACTTTGTTCTTACTCGACATCATCTGAACCTGTTTGGTCTGATGGGCTTCAGCACATAAACCTTTGTTGTTGTTTTGTATCCTTACGTGGAGCCTGTGTTTTGCTGTGAGCCGGTTGTTTTATGGTGTTAGTGGACTGCATGTCGTTGGCTGCCGTGTTGTCGCTGTAGTCTGAAAGAGGCTCGGGAGCGCGCACAGGGCTGAATCCGACCCGGAGACCTCACATTAAAAGCAGAATAGTGGCTGATGCAAGCAACAGAGAAAACAGGCGTGTGCTTCATTTCTAAGTGAGTTTTAAGCCCATTGACAATAATGCAATGAAAATTACATACAGCCCCTTTAATAAAAATAAATAAACTAAATGTCACAGTTCTGGGGTGTTGGTGTTTCATGTTTTCAGTGTTTTACCTTGAAGTTGTTCTGTCCTTGGTATTGTTGCCTGTGTTCAAAACGGGCTAAACTGCTGTCTAAGAAGGTGTCTAACAGGACAGCGAGACATCGAGTGCTGTTCGAAACAGCTCTAACGATCTCTTCCTGTCTCCTGAGATGCCTTCAAGCTGCTTCAGTAACTGCCAGTTTTGAAGGCAGCATCGATGGTGACTCGATGCTGACTATTACCCATAAAGCAGCGGCCGCTGGAGCTCTCAAAAACTTGTCAAGATGGCGGACAAACTAGCCGAATTTGTACACAAATATCTTCTGACAGCTAGAAGAGACGCAAGACGGCGGGCTGATGTCTCACGTTGCTGTAAGTGCTGCCCTAGAAGGCTGTTCGAAACTAATGTAAACAGAGCTGCCTTCACTTGAAAGTGATGCTTTCCGAGGCAGCTGTCTATTATTATATCGAGGCAGCGAGGCAACTGCTTTCCGTTTTCGAACAGCCATTGTGTTGTTTTGGTTTCTGTCTGTGTTCTTCTTGTTGCCTAATGCGTTCCACCTGTGCCTGGTTGTCATCACCCTTCTTGTGTTTATAAGTCGTTGTCTTTCTCGTCACCAGCATTTTTGTTTCACGACTTTTGTTGCTTTGTGTGGACTACTTCATCTACACTGCAAGTTTCACCATTTCTTCAGTTTAACTCTGATTTTACCTGCTGTGCACTTAGATCTCAGCATTTGGGCCCAAATACCTCTGTTTTACCGTCTCAGTGCAATGGCTGAACGTAATAGTGTTACTATGGAACCCGTGTAAAAATAGAGCCTACAAAAGAATCCTCTTATGCCCGACATTGATGCAAACCTGATGAAAGCAGCTATTCTATCCTCAGTTGGGGTCAGTGTCAGGCTGCACACAGACTGAAGAAGCACGCTTTTTGGTGGGAAGTTTGAGGTCTGACCATGTTTTCTTCACCTAAATGTAAAGAAATGCAACCTGAGCTGTCATATTATTACTGTTATATATTAGGCTACTTTTCAGGCTGACAAACATAATTACTTTATTTGATTCTACAAACGACACAAGGGTCTCAATCCCAAGGACAGAAAAACTCCTCTCTTGGCTGTGTTCTGCTTCTCCATGTTGTAGACTCAAGGGGCAAGGCCTCTGAACTGAGAATATTTAAGGGCCTAATATTTAATTGCAGATTGCCATATTTATTACACCTGATGATTCTTACGCTGCGATTGGTATGAGACAATCGTTTCATTGATCTGCGCTGGTTTCTGTGTTAGACTGATACATGACTGTCCCTAAAACTCTGGATTATCCACGGCCCTCTCAGTCAACCATTTTCCTATGAAAACTTTCCACATTACAGTTTTTATTGAGTTTTTAAAATTTCTTGCTTACTTAATTTGAGTACTACTGAAACACTTATTAGTCTGTTGACAGAAAATTAATCATTAATAATTTTAATCACCCATTTATCCAATTGTAATTCATTAGTGGGTAAGTCATCTATCAAGCAAAATTGCCAAACTGTTTGCTGGTTCCAGCTTCTTAAATGTAAAGACTTGCTGTTTTAGTTGGATCCATAACACTAGAAATTGCATATCTTTGGGTTTTTGGACTAGTGGTTGTAAAATAAAGGAAATTTAAGTAATCACCTTGGGCTCTGAGAAATTGTCATTGTCAATTTTTCACTACTTTTAGTCATTTTATAGTGAACTGGGCGTTTAGAAAGACCCCAGACTACAAGAACCGACAACGCCAATCTGGTAATCCCACCCATTGAATAACTATCCAACAATTTCTTTGATAAAGGGAAGGAACAGAGGCTGTTGTGGCAGAAACAGTACAAATGTTTATTTAAATTCAAAAGTCAATGCTTTGGTTTGTAAGAGTTGCAATGGAGGCCAAGTTAAAAATAGATTTCTTTATAACAGATATTTTAAAATCTGACGTTACCAGTATAGGGGGTGTCAGGGAAGGCCACAGGAGGAAGAGAGTAAAGAGAGTTCCAGAGTGCTTCACCACTAGCAGTGTTGTGAGGAACATTTGTTAACATTTGGCACCGTGGCATCATATGGCTGACCGTGACAAACTGATGTTTCTTTGCCAAGTCTACACAAAATTGAACCCTCAGCTATGCCCTTGGTGTTAATTAAAAAGATAGCCCTTTTAATGAAAAAAAGAGTGACAGAAATATATGTTGTGATATTTCAAATTGTTTTAATTGTTAACATTTTTTCTTTTGTTCAAAGGGGATTACTTTCAGAAACTATTTTACTTAACCAGCGACAAATGACATCGGCGACATATTGTGACTTCATGCAGAACAGGTTTTACTAAATTTATTATATATATATAGATTATACATAATTAAAATATATAGTATTTATTATTTTAATTAAATACAAGCAAATATACATAACGTTGCCTTTTAGTTCATGGTTTACCATTTACAATATGCGCTTCCAAGGGTGCTGCCATTGTTGGGTGACTTCAGATAACTGCTTCTTCGTGAAGATGGATTTGCAAGTTTACAAGTAGGAACTGACTTTGAGTGGCATTCCACTGTACTTTTTCAAGTAGGAGTTTAGAAATTTGCAAGTTCCGAGCTCTCTTGAACTCAAGATTTCCCTAATGTTTATCTCTGTGAGGCAACCCTCCACCTAGCCGTACACGGCTCCTTTTGAAGCTTGATAATTAAATGATGCTAGACCAGGAAGTTAATGGGTGAATCCTCTTCTTCGAGTGCTTACGGGACTGGGAAAAACTTACAGGGGAGAGCTCTGCCCATTACCTAGACTAAGCAATTAATTGATAGATCTGTAATATAATCAGCAGATTGTTAAGTAATATTCATTAGTTTAAGCCAGATTTGAGCACAACAAATTGGATTCCATTGACCTTCATTAAAAAGGGTGAAAGAGTGGAATGAGCTGAACTGCAATGAATTGATAATTTCTGTTCAATTCAATCCAGTCCATGAAGTGTTTTAATTTACTCTTTTACTGCAGCCTTTCCTCCTGGGTTTACCTGCTGAAGAGAGTTTTTACTTTCCCTGTTCCAAGTGAAGAGGAAAAACTCCCCACATTACTGTACTATTTACACAGAGTACAGTCTAGAATTGCTCTACATGAAAAGTGCAATGAGATAACTTCTGTTATTAATCATGTAATGCAAAAAAAATGAATTGAACTGAATTGGGTCTCCCCCTTCCACTTCTTCTGATTTGAACTAGCTGTGTTCAATGAAGACATGAACTAGGAAGTACACGTAGCAAGTCAACTGGATGATGAACACTGGAGCATATCAGTAATGGCATCATGTCTGGTGGCTGCATAGTTATCCAAAGAAGGTTAAAGTCAAGGGCATCTGGACTTGGTTGAAGATACTAGAAGACGTTTCGTCCCTCATCCGAGAGACTTCTTCAGTTCTGACTGACTGGTAAGGAAACGTGGCAATTTAACCTCTGTGGAGTCGTTTGCCAGGATTGCCGACACTGCTGAACCTGCCCAGTCTTCTAGTATTTTCAACCAAGTCCAGTTGCCCTTGACTTTAATCTTCTTTGGATGCTGCACAGCATTGCATGCTTGCATCTCTTTTTTAACAAAGAGTCTCTGTTAAATGTTGGTGGAAAATAATAAATCTAGAAACAAGACTTTGCTCTTCTTGTAACTGTGCTAAAAATACTCTGATGTTATCTCAACTAATCTGCATTTTCTGCATTATTTGGAAAAATACACAACTAACCACAGCCTAGAAACACCATCACCAATACATTTTAAAACAAATTTAACAATGGAAAATATGTAGACTACATCTCTCATTCTTCTCTTTTTCAGAGTGGTGACTCTGCATGATCATTGCCAGTTTGTAAAGGCTTGCAACAGCAGGGGTGATGTGATAAAGAAAGATGGGTGCCCAGTTGAGACTTTTAACATTTGTTATTCACAGAACAAGATTTTGTTGTCCTAGATATGACATAAAGTTTTCATCACTGACTTTAACTTGCAACTGATTCGGCAACAGAATCATGCACAGATCCTTATCCTAATCGTGTCAAAACTACAGAGCACTAAACATTTTAGAGAATTTTGATGCGAACTGGTGAGAACTTCAATCCTCAAAGAAATTAATGCAGAAATATCATGAGAGAAAAACTCTTTTCTTGCCAGTTAGCTTATTTTGAACTTGAAGAAACAACGTGAGGTACTGTATATTACAGACTGGTAACATACATCCAGCAACTTCATAAATAATAATAAGACAGTTTCATCATACACACCTATAGTGGGTGGACTTTGAGGGTATTTATTAGCTCTGGCATCATTAAAATTTTATTTGGTACAAAATATTCTCACATGTATCAGCACATATCACAAAGGCAATAGTGCAAGGTTGCAGCAATCTCAACTAAAGTAAAAATGAGCATTCAAATTTATCCTTCTCAACGCTGTCACCTCAATAGAATGGAGGTCAATGGAATTTTGTTTGCTTAAAATAAAAACATATTAAAACTCTCCTCTCAAGAAAAACAACATCCGCCATTTAACTAAATGCCAAAAAGCAACACATTTATGTTCAAGTGATGAATCTGTCTTGCTGAATTATGTCTCTTGTCCATTAGAAGCAATGATTGAAATAGTGTACATTTATAGAGCATATTTATAAGCAGCAGAGGGAGAAGGTTAGGTTGGATGGGTCTGACTTCCATCCATAATGTTTGAATTTACCGCGGGAGACTGCTGTTCTTTTCCTGTTTCAAACCAGCAAACCACAATGGCACCACAACTGTTCCCATCACTTTTACTACATGGTTTAATATTGTATTTATTTATCTTACTGTAACCCCTCACTAAGTCGTTTTGGTGTCTGACCCTAACCAATCCTTAACCATAGCTCCATTCTCATCCCAAGAGCTCACATATACGGATGGTCAAGACCCCTTGATGTTGCTTTTTCACCCCCTGGGTCCCCTTCAGCATTGTATTTGCACATGTAGGGCTCTACGTCAAGGTAGAAAGAATAAATATATAACTTCCAGTCAAGTTAGGGACAATAAATATGATTGTCTGGTTATACTTTCAAAAGAATACTAGTGGTTAATGTTGTGAAAAGTTGGTTAGGTTTAGGCAACAAAACTACTCGGTTAGGTTAAGGAAAAAATCATGGTTTGGTTAAGTAAGTTAAGTCACGTTACTTACATACTTTTTGTAACTTTAAATATTGCCTTTTTGTTTGCACAGGTACCCACCATCTCCAGGGTGAAAGTACTTTTTCTGACTCACCCATCCACCTCAACCACCTCCTTACGGTGACTTTGCTGATCTATATTAGGCTTACTTTTAGCATTCAGCAAATACACTAGGCCTCCCACTGCATTGAACTATGACACTAAAGGGTGCCATGTGCATTGGTACCAGATGCCAAAAGACGTGACAAAGCGTATGTATTCGATGCCCTAGGAATGAGAACGGGCTGCCATAAAACGAATAACGTCCGGCTGCGGACTGTAGCACCGCTCATGCTGCGCCCCTCACGGTAGAGTCTGTAATGATTGGCTGTAGCCGCGTCACCTTTCTGTATGGTCTGTTCTTTACATGTGCATACTTATTCCCGCCCAATTTGTACCACACGAGTGAACCTTATAGTTGACAAAAGCCAGTGATTTAAAAAACATACTTTATTAACAACTAGGGGGTAACGGTACACAAAAATCACGGTTCGATATGTACCTCGGGTTTGAAGTCACGGTTTGGTTTATTTTCGGTACAGTAAGGGGGAAAATGCAAACATTAAATTGCTACTTGTTTATTATGATCTTCTGTAAACATCAAAATTAGTTTATAAGTTTTTTAAATACATAAAAAAGAATAAGAAATAAAATACTGCTGCAAACTACTACCAAGTTCTCTACTAAAATATTCTCAAAACAATACCACATATAGCTAATAAAATATAATAAAAATATAAATATGGATTACAGTGCAGCATTCTTCTTCTTCGTTTATACCATCTTAGCATTATCAATCCCAGCTTGAAGGCCAGCTCAGATTAAAAAAAAAAAACATTTCCGAAGTCTAAAGTCTGTTTAAATGCCGAAAGGCGTTTGCACTGTGCTCGTTTTTGTTTTTTCCCTTGTCGCACTGACGTTCTCATTCATGTGATACCAATAGTGAGTTAGCAAGTTTGACGTTTTGCCAGAAACATACCTGATCACTACTGAGAAATGTGGCCCATTGCTTTCGTCTTAACGACTTGTCTTTGTCCGTTGTTGTATTTCACTAGGAAACTGAAGTGTTCCCAAACAGGAGACCTTAACAATAAGGGAGGGTCTACAAGCTCTGGCTTCTCTGCACTGGCCATGATGCTCAAGTTGCTACTTAGCGAGAGGCTAGGCTAAAGCATGCTACTTGTGTAGTGCCGCAACATGGAGATTTGGTCCACCACTTAATATGTCCATGTGGAAACTCTGAATTTACGTATGTTCACACAAAACAAGGCTTATATTTGACATTAAAGATTGCATTCGGTGCACATTTGCACCGTTCCGAAAGTCCTATACCGAAACGGTCTGGTATGAAGACATGTACGTTACATCTCTATTAACACCACAGTATTAATCACATACACTATAGCAGGCAGTATTAGCATAAAGACTGAAATTAAAAAGTATTTTGCTCAATATTCTCGTTACCACAAGCTAAATGTTAAAGTGATCTGGGAAAGTCCATCCATCCATCCATCTTCATCCGCTTATCCGGGGTTGGGTCGCGGGGGCAGCAGCTCCAGCAGGGGACCCCAAACTTCTCTTTCCCGAGCCACATTAACCAGCTCTGACTGGGGGATCCCAAGGCGTTCCCAGGCCAATGTGGAGATATAATCTCGCCACCTAGTCCTGGGTCTTCCCCGAGGCCTCCTCCCAGCTGTACGTGCCTGGAATACCTCCCTAGGGAGGTATATAAAAGGGACCAAAAGATGTTATCCTTCAGATTTGGTGTTGGCATTGCTTGCGTTCACACGTTGTATGCCGACACTGTTTCTCCTTGGCCAAGTCTCATTAAACTTTGCTGTGTAAAACTTCACCGGTCTCCGAAAACCTTCTTCCTCGCACCTGACAGCTGGCTCAAATAATTCTTCAACAGTTACCCTTAAACTGCTGGATGACACATTTTTGTTAAATGGCAGGGATGGGGTCATTTCATTCTTTTCCCTGGGGGACGTTAAGACAGATATTTCATTATAAATTTACATTCTTATGCATCACCAAAATGATGTGACATTATGCATTTTAGACCAGAAACCATCATGGCATGCTTCTATCAATGGAAGACAGACAGGCTTCAACTCCTATTGTGGGTTTGGACAGAGTAGTGGGAGAGGTACAAAAATGGGAAGTCAATTCATCAGGTGGCACGGGACATGACGATAAACAGGGTGACTTTAAAGCGCGATACTAGTAGACATAGCTGCAATGTCTCATCATCAATTGCAATTGAATGTTGGGACCTGGCATTTGAGTTTGCACAATGAAATGACATTGATTTCCCAGACCCCCATGTGTCTCAACTTATCCTCTCCCTTGTGAAGAGTTCACATTTTTTGGAAAGCCATATTTTGAAAATAGTTTATTCATCCATCCATCCATCGTCAACCGCTTATCCTGTGTACAGGGTCGCGGGGGCTGGAGCCCAGCTGACATCGGGCGACAGGTCGCCAGTCCATCGCAGGGCCACACATAGACAAACGACCAGTCACACTTACACCTAAGGACAATTTAGGGCCACCAATTAACTTAGGCTACATGTCTTTGGGTGGTGGGAGGAAGTTGGAGCACCCGGAGAGAACCCATGCAGACACGGGGAGAACATGCAAACTCCACACAGAAAGGCCGGGGCAACCGGGGTTTAAACCCGCGATCTTCTTGCTGTGAGACCACAGTGCTATCCACCGGACCACCGTGCTGCAGTTTATTCTAGATCCAAATTGATTATTCCCAGGGATGCACCACATCCTAAAATATATGTTCATATTTTAGTTGGAGACGTTACTGTTATAGCCTTGCTTTAAAGACACCTCAAGTAAAAACTGGCTCAACTCACCCCGCTCTCCCCTATTGTTTTTCAGCATGTAGTGAAATGACTGATGATTTTTGGGGGAGGACACATACATGGCTACAGGCCCCATGTGTAGCATTAAAGAAGCTCTTTGCACAAGTTCAAGCACAAAGACCCATCACCTGCCTCTGCCTGCTCACCTGAGAGGTATCGCATGTCCTTTCACCTGTGTTAATACTTTACCCCTCTTTCATGGTGGCCTTGTTCCTGTATTTACCTGACACCTCTTTGCTGACACCGCACTTTGTTGCAGTTTGACTCTCCTCTTCCTCATCACCAGCATTGAGGCCCCATCTGTGGTCAAGGATAAGGAGGAGGACAGGGAGGTGGAGGGATCTCTGTAGCCCTACTGATTTACAGCCCCGCCTAACTGTGACTGTGGCTCATGGCGAAGGGGCCAATGTCAAAGCTTCATCGGGCAGCTGTGCTTGTTAGATTCATTTTATGGCTCTTCTCATTCCTTGTCACAAGTGTCAGTCCTGACTGAGCTATAGTTCACCACATGTTAGACCAGATTCACTTGAAATGCATACAGTCGCACTGTATGGTATGTAAAGAGCGGAACGGCTTCACACAATTAGATGAGTTTCTAGAGAAATGCGTTGGGCGAAATCCATCTAAAAAATGCTGTTAGTATATGACTGACTCAAGGAAGCTGAACAGTTCTGACATTCAAAGGAGCTCTGACCCATAAAAGGTTACTGTGAAACTGTGATGTTGACCACACAAATCCGGATACAGCAGCCGTTTTGCTCTCAACAGGAACAAACAACTAGTTAGTTTGGAAAACATGCTGTTTTGTATCTCTGTTGCTCAGTTTGTTTTGAGATATTTCAGTTCTTGGCTTGGCTTGGCTTGGCTTTAGAAATTTAACTGGAGAGACAAATAATAATAACGTTTAAAAAATTTGTACATGTGATGGTTTGGTTTGAATTGTAAACAATCTAACCCCTGGTATGCAGCCTTTTATTTAAGAGATATGTTTCATGGCCAGAAGAACACCTGAACATTACACCAAAATGTGATTGGTGTACAAGTCATTTCAAAACCATGGGCATTAATATGCTGCAGTAACTCCTCCCCTGTTTAAATTTTGTTCACAATCCAAACTCAAAGCCTGACTGACAGAGTTTACAGTCTGTACTTGTTCACTTTGAGCCTCATTCTTCAAGTGCTATGCTTTCATAAAACTTTCTCTAAGTCACTAAATAGTACGACAAGGCTAAACAGAAAGTCAGATCAGGCTGGAGCTATTTTTTATAATGGGCACATTTTTATAATTTATTGTCTTTTTTCATCTCTTGTGTCTGAATCATCTCAATTAAGCACCAACTGGAAGACTATAACACCATCTCAGGAATTAATCACAATACGAAGTGATTAAAGAAGGTGAGACTAAATCAAATATTTGAAAGTGTTATGGACTGTGGATTTAACTTCAACTAAATTAGAGCGAAATGTCATTCCAGTGGGACTTTCAGGACTGTTATTGCAAAAAGGGCTTAATTACAGCTGTTTTAATTATAAAAAAATCGGACATTAGGGCTTGAAACGTGAATTTTCTCTCTGGTTTGGACAATGTCATACCCCTAATGAGAACTGTTGAAATGTTTCACTACAGTATAACTGTCAAAAGAAAATGATGGAAATTGGAAAGCCTGTCCAACCTATCCCTGCTCTAACAAAACAGCATTTAGCCTTCCCATCTGCAAGAATTATACAACAAGAGGTGGGATCAGGCAGGCTACCCACTCATGATATAATGATGACCACATATAGCCCACAGCATATCCACCACAACACCTGCATAATAGACTTATGGAAGAAAAGCATGCTAAAGGGGGAGACAGCTTCTGCAGTGGTTTGTTTGTGTTGGTGGCGACGATGAGGAAACATCTGATCAACAACAAAAAAAACAACACAAAAGCAAATCTCTCATTTGACCAAATCATGCCTGCAGCTGTTAAACACCGCATTGAATGCTTTCGCTATCTCTCTTCTTTTCTTTCTCCCACATGCGCGCGCCTGCACACGCGCTCGCGTCCCCACGCAGCCGGGCGCGCACACGCAAACCTGCTCACCAATGCACTGCACAGGACAGGAGCCCCTGACAGTGCCCGTGCCTGCCACTGATCGCTGCCTGGCGTCTCCACAGCTCCGCTGGATGTTTGCGCAGAGGACACCTGCCTCCGCCGGTGACTGCACCGATCCGCGCGGCACAATCCAGCTCGTTTCAGCCTCTCAACTTTTGACCGATTTTCTTGCGGACACCTGTTCCAAGACTGTATTTGATTAGGGTGAAAAAAACGCTGTAGAGCCAGGCGTTTGACTACCAACTTGGGGCTTGATGGCACTGTTATTTTTTGACAGGTCTGGAAAGTTGCGCTGCGTCAAGGAGCATGGTCGCAAACTTTAAAAGCTTATAATAATCGAGAGACAGTTTTTAGAATGAATGCAAGTGAGTCACCACTTGCGTGAGAGGCGCACGGAGCTCCGGGGCTCTCCAGGTACTGAAAAGGAAAGGCGACACGGAGGAAGTCGTGATCTAAGCGGCGGATTGCGCCACGGAGGACGGAGGGAACGGACCGATGAGTCAACATGGGTAAGTAAGTGGAGTACTGTTATATTTTGAAACGATTGCCGCCAGAGGATGGGGAGCCCATGGATCTGCAAATCATCTATATTATTATCTGAGCGCACTCGTGGTCTTTACAATAACAGTATAGGGTTGATTGTTCTCCACTGGCGCATCTGTTAGTGTGATGGTCAGATACCTTTCGCGGCTTATTTCTGCACGGCAAGCTGACATCTCCAGTGTTAAAGAATCAGAATCCCCCCTCCTTATTTTTTTTTTTTTCATTTAAGACCGACATCAGCACTGAGAGGGTTTCCTTCTCTATTCATGAATTTTAAAAACACAAATAGCCTACTGCTGGCGGGAGTGTTGGTGCTTCTGAATATCAAGGCGAGGAGATAATGCTCTCACCTTCATGATTTAGGAGCGATGTAGCCCAAATCTGAATCAGTTGACTTGGGTTTAGGTTCCAATGCAAATGAGTTGAAGCTAAATACATCTCTCAGATAAAGTCCTTGGTATTGAAGCTGCAAGGACAAGTTTATTCTGACTTTAAATGGTCAAAATTTGGTGAGATGTGTCTGTCTTTTGTGTCCTCCCCCTCGCCTCCTTCCCGTTTTCCCCCTGAAAGCTCTGACATGTTTTGACTCCGTCCTATTTCTTCTACCTCCCCCCTTCTCCTGACAGCTCTGTGCACCTACAATCTCATCCCACACTGCCTTTCACCTCCTCCATTTTACTGGCTGTGGGTGCTCCAAACCCACACTTCTCTTCAGTGTTTCAGGAGCTATGCGTCCCTGTCAATATTAGACCTTCTTTGTGTGTGTGTGTGTGTGTGTGTGTGTGGGGGGGGGGGGGGGGTGCACAAACGAACTGTAGGTGTCCAGAATTGTCAGTGAATATGCGTTGAAAGGATGTCGACGTTCAAGCAGTCTGGAGCTGTTTTAATAGAAAGCCTCACGATGTTTCATGTCCTCTCTTTCTGTGCAACTTTGTCAGATGTTCTTGAATATCTCAGTAAAGTACTATTATTCAGACGTAGGCACGCGCGAGCGCGCGCACAGTGCATGTTTGATAGGCGGCTAGGTGCAGAGAGAGCCGTTTGAGTTGTTCTTAAACTGCACCACTGTGATTCATTTTGTTTGTCTTGCCTTGTCACTTGTTGGATTTATGCTGCTGTTTTGTTTAATTTTTTTGTTTTATTTTTATTCCCAAAATTACTGAAAAGCTGAGACAGGCTGGGGGGATGCATGCTGCCCACACATCTGTGCGGAATTGTGGCATTTTCCCAAGTAATGAGCAGCTTAGTGCAACTAATGAGCACATGCTATTACTGATTTAATTATGTCACCACAATGACTATAAGCCAAAATAAGTGTTTGCTTTTATTAGGATATCAACATTTCTGACTGAAGCTCTCAATGTCATCTTCATCCATTGTCCTTGTTTTCCTCATTCAGGGACAGGTTAAGAGCCAAAGTAAAGATTTCACTGCCTTCAGGGCTGAAGTTTGGTTGTCTAAATCATCCACACAGAAGGGTGGAACCAGGTTTGGCAATGTTTGAAGCAAGTAAGTTACATCTGTTAGAGTAGTCTAACTGTGAATAATGCCCTTCAAATCTAACACACACAATTCACAACACCAAAATGCTTCATTTATAATTATATCAAACAACAGCTGGATCTAGAGAATGTTTGGGATTTTTACTTGATAAATGACTTAAATGATCATCACAATTGTTGCCAAAAAAATGCTCAGTTGGTTGATAATTCATTTAAATTGACTAATCATTTCAAGACTCACATCAAGTAATGTAATATTATTATTTCAGAATGATAGGTACGAAAAGATACAATACAACTTTAAACTTTAAAGAAATTCATTTTGTATTGTTGTACAGTTGCGTTCAAGTTATGTACACCAAGACTGAACATACAGCTACACATATTACACTTTTTGTAAATATAAAAAACACATAATCAAACAAAGAATCATCACAGTTATACACATTATATTATATCCATTGGATCCAAGTTAGCAGTACACTGATTTTACTTTAGCAACAGTATAGACTGTATTTAAATGGAGGGACTCTATATTTGAGGGCAGAAGTTGGTATTCTCCATTTAAAACATGAGGAGTCAGAAGAGATATTGTTAGCAAGTCTGAGCATGCTCTTGTTGTTGAGTTGCTTGAAAAGAGAGTGCAACAGGTTGGCCAATAATATTTGCAGAAATTGGGATATTTGGACTGATTAGTTTTTAAAATTCACAGATAGGCGGCTGAGCCAGGCCATACTGCAGTACAGCATGACGCTCTGAATCACAGAAAAATGATCTGGCTACTGGCTCCAAAAGATCTGCGTCTACGAATTAAGTACACATGCTGCTGTATCTGGATCAAATCCATGATAGGGTGGCAATTGCCAGGTGTTTTTATGAAGAGACTTACATTGTGAATTGTCACTGGAGGTAGCTGACAATCAGGAGGAAGGCTAAAAATAATTTTCTGTCTTATTAATTTTGATGGTAAGAGTGTTTGTTTCCACACCATTCAATTAGTCAATCAACATCACATTGGTACAATCTATGGTTGTAGATAAACTGAAAAGGATCCTGGGATTTACCTATTGCTTTGCTGAGATGTTGGACCATACTATTTTCTAATGAATTCATAATTAACAGATGTAAGCGCTACTGGCCTAATGTAAGGACGACATACTTTTGACTAACAAGCAAACAAACACTGATACATTTGTGGCCTAAGCTGTTAAATTTATATTCAGCGCTGCCTCCCACAACAACAAAACTGCGAACCACACTAAGAAGCAATGTTTTCAGCCGACAGAAAGAAAAAGCAGAGGAAAGTGATGCAGGAGTCATTGTGAACAACACAGGTGCCCGATGGTGCGAGTGAACACACTCATCTGCTGTTGTAGAACTGCTTAAGTAAGAGCAACAGGGCAATTACGCTCAAATAACCTTCAATTTATTCAATAATCCATCCATTTCCTAGAGCAGACAGAGACAGTAATTGGTCCAGGGAGCACATTTCTTGAAAACATAAGCTGGATTTCATTTTTTTAAGTAACCTGTGGACACAGTTTTTCCCTTCCACGTATTCAAGCTTTTAATAGCGCAGATAATTAGAAGAGTGTTATTCACAGTTTTGCCATTGGCATAAAACTACTAACTTTTCCTGAAGCTTTGAGACCATTATGCAGTCTTAGACAGGAGGATCTAGTTTCTCAGCTCTGTAAATTCATTATCACACACTGCAAAGTTTTAATTGGATCAAATAAATACCCTTAACTGAAAGACAAGATCTTGCCATCCTACAGATTAAAGCAGTAACGGAAAATGTTGCTCTCTACTGGTTGGGTTTACAGTGTCCTCAGAGCCACACTGTGTATGATAAAGAAAAAACCTGCAATAAAATAAAATAGCTTTTAAAATAGCTGAAGCCATCAATAAGGATTATTAACAGTTCCTATGAGGCACTTTGCAGCAGTTTAGTAACATTCACTTCACCACTACCCACATACGCCATCAAACCGTTACAGCACAGCCTATCACATTGAACTCTTTTCACTGTACCTGTATAGGTCATTCATTTGGTGTGTGTGTGGTGGGGGGGAGGGGCATGCTGGACTATTTTGAATGGCAACCCTTCTTCCAAGTTTGTATTTCTACTTCATTCTGTGTTTTTCTTGAAATTCCAAAATAACTGTGAAAGACTTCACGAAAACAATGTGTCCTGCACATTGAAGTCATGCAGTGAAATATGGGCAGAGGCACAAAGCTGAGAACAAAGTCTGGCAGTAAGCATTGGGAGCTGAGCCTGCACACCAATAAAACAAACAAAAAACAAGTAGACTCTGCTACAAGAGTCACATGCTAATGTGTTGTATTTTGTACGTCACTGAAGCATACTACAGCCTACCTTTGGTTGACATGGTTTTGTACATTTCATGATGCTTGTTCATATTTTGTCCAAACGACAAAAAAGATCATTTGTCAGGGCCTTCCAAAACAACATATATGTGCTTTCTGAACTGCCAACTCTGCCTAAACCAAATATAGCCACACCTAAAACTAATTGGTTATGCTTGCGGAAAGCTGTTGGGTCTGTAACACAAAAATTAAAGACTAAATAACCAACAATCAAAGTTAAGAAGTTAAGTTTTATTTATTTAGGTTGACACTCAAAAATGTAGGTAATCTGCTTTATCAGGACTGCGTGGGTGTGGTTTGATTAGACTGAGAGTGGCATAAGCAAACAACCCTACAACTGTCGTCATGTTTCACCTGAAATGTTGCTAAATCCTAATTGGTGCATTACCTTTTTCCAGCAGAGCCCCGTCCACTTCAAAAGCACAATACAGAAATCTCCTATGTGAAATAACCTTTTACGGTTCTAACCTCAACTGTTCTAAACCAATCTATTCTAGCAGAAAAATGTGAGTCTGTGCAGCAGCCCATAGTTCATAACGTGAAGCTGATTTGAAATGAGGTCTTCAGGGCCTTTTAACAAATGACCATTTCTTTCATATTTATGATGAGGACAGCATCTTTGGGTATAGTAAGAAGTCCCAGAAGGGACATGGAGAAAAATGTAAATAGGAAAGGGGGTCGGGGATGAGGGGGGGGCTATTTCTGCGTTCTCTCACACTAGTTTAAACACGCATGTTCTTCCAGGGAATACCTGGGAAACAGAAAAATAAGCACCAACAACAGTAACATGTTTGGAAAGCACCTTTAATATTGTCAATAAGTTTCACATAAGGAAACATATTTGGATATATAATCTGTGCAGTTCTTGCCAAATATGTTTTTTTATTAAGTTACCATTTGTGCAGATGGTGCTTTTATTCTAACGGATTTATGTCAGATTTTTCTTTCCCTCTATAATATGTTCCTCCACATCCCTTCCAGGGCCTTCCCCGGAACGGAAGTGGAGCCAGTGTAAAGGCTAGTGAAAATGATGAACATACTGTGACAACTTCCATACATAAAGTATACTATAGTTCAGTGGTCGGCAATAGGCGGCTCGCGGGCCAGAACCGGCCCGTCAGCAATAATATCTGGCCCACGGCCAGATTGCTTTGACAGCAGAAAAA
This sequence comes from Micropterus salmoides, assembly GCF_014851395.1. Lineage (NCBI taxonomy): Eukaryota > Metazoa > Chordata > Actinopteri > Centrarchiformes > Centrarchidae > Micropterus > Micropterus salmoides. The sequence goes on along the minus strand of NW_024041151.1, from coordinate 24,762,236 downwards.
TAAAAAAATTGATAGCGGCTGATGCTGAAATAGATCTCAGTCATGACAGCTACAGTTACTCATGCAATCACATCCTCTTAAGTGATTGTACCTTCAAAATAAAAGCGCGAGAATGTTTTTGCAACAATGCTTTATGTCGAGTTTATTGAGAGCTTTTACTTTGAAGAGTTCTAAAGGACATTCAAAAGAGACTCTGGCTTTCTTGCCACACCTCTGAAAAAGCCGTCAGTAAACGTGTGATTGGATTGGATCCCCTGAATTTCCTCAGGGAAATGAAAATAAACGTCCATTGTGAGCATGTGCAAATGTGTCCTTATAATCAATTTGTTTAACAAGGGTGAAAAAAAGATATCTGCAGTTAGTTGGAATTGATCTTACAACCTTCCTAATGGGAGTCCCGCACAGTGCTGACAGAACTACACGTATACAAGGAATATAAATAAATAATGAAATAATTTGAATATGTTCTGGCCCGCCATGTAATGGCATAAAAAAATTTGGCCTTATGCCAGACTTATTTGCAGACCCCAGCTATAGTTGAATTCTCAAAGTAAAAATAACCAGTTACAACATATACAGCAGAAATAATTAAATAGACTCTGAAGCACATTGGAATTGACTATTCACTGGCAATAAGTGCTGAATTCTGATTAACAATACATATTGCTTTTCACACTGCTGAATGCGTCTGACCTTTACTGATTACCAGTACCACACACAAACTCATCATCCACGTCAACTCCTCAGCCTTAACAACAGGCTCGCTTCGGTTTGTGCTGATCCTTTGACATCAGCACTCATATCGATCAATGCAGCTCTCTGCACAGATTTCTAAACCAATAACTTGTGTGCGTGTGTTTATGTAGGTCCATAGGAAAGGCAGAGTCAGTAAAGTTCCTTATATGTGTGATACTCCAGGCCTGTGAAGACTTCTGAGTCTAGATGTTAAGCACTGTGGGTGTCAAGGTTGAAGACTTTCAGTGACATAGATGATTTATTGGGTGCAACTATTAGGGAAGCAAACTATCTGCCTCAATGCAGTCCACTGCTGTATGAGGCAGACTGTATGATTTTTAAAATAAAATGTGTTCCTTCTGATTTGGTTCATCATATGGTCCTATCTATGATGTCCTTGTACTTTTATCATTTTTAATGAAAACACCATTAGGGTTTGTGTATCTTTACAGCCAAGGAATTAAGCTACTGCCAATGACTAATAAAGATAAGGAGCACAGTAAAAATCAGATCAGATATCAAGGCAAAAATAAAATCTGTACACCATTTCATAACTTTAATTATCTATTGATCAGGCACGAACATCCTGTCAGATCAAAACATTGCAGCAATATATAATTAAAGTTTTAATGTGAATATAAAGCAGTGTGCAGATAACAGTTTTGCCATGACATTGCTTAAGTACAAGAGTGTGTATGTTGTTTTTCTTGTTATTAAAATAGTAGGCTACACAAAAATGCTTCAACAGATGTATGATTACTGGATATTTATAAGGCTCATAGTGACTGAAATATCTGGCTAGAGAAAGCTGTAGGCAACAGACCAGAATGGTTTGGCTGAAGCTGCTCTAGAAAAGTCCATCCAACATCCGTTGTGGAATAAGGCTGCCTTGTTCCACAACGGGAAGCTTTTGGTGCCACATAAAACCTGCTGGTATAAAGGTGTCGACATTCAAAATAACCAATTAGCATTTTTAAGGTTTCCCTCCTTGCAAAGTGGTTTTTAAAGATGCACTGTAGTGCTTTTTATGAAACAACTGTGTTTGTTCTGTCTTTTGTTGTTTGTTTAACATTTGTTGTGCTGCTTCACATAAAAAGTTAGTTCACATAAAAGTCAGTTAGAGCAGTAGTTTAAATGTTAATACATTAGTATCAACAAAAAATAGATCACTTTGATAACTGATTCATTGATTATTAATTGATTATTTATTGTTATTGTATTAAAAAGATGCCAACACAGTGACAATATACATTTATCCTCAGCAGTTCTGATAAATGTATATTGTCACTGTGTTGTAAATTGAATATCTCAAGTTCAAAACAAGCTATTTTAACATGGCACCTGTTTTGTCATGTTTTCTGACATTTTAGAGTGAACAATTAAAAATCATTATATTAATTATGAAAATTATCATCAGTTGTAGCCAGTTGTTTAACGTCTCGTAATCAGAAGCGTGCTTTACTGAGAAAAGATATTTACAGTTAAAATACAAAATTATGTAGGCTAAAATACCTGTATATATGGATGTTGCCATATATACATACAATATACATACAATCATGAAGCGTAAGATTTGGAAGGTACATAACTAATCGTCAGTCTTTTTTTCTCACTGTTTTAAAGAAAATAAAATACAATTCCTGCTGTTTGTCGAAATTTCTATGATTGCTCTAAAGTCTAAACTCAACCTATAACAACACTGTATCTTAATACACTATATTATTAAAACATTCCCAGTCACATTGTAACTGGAAACTTCTCCAGATGTCTTCTGTGAGGTTTTAATTATTTTATTTATCTTTCTCCTGCAGCTGTTCTTCAGACCTGCAAGCTGCTAGTGTCACTATGTCTAACATAATTATGATAGTCCTAGCTTTCCTCCTACTACTGTTAGTTGATTTCAACGTTAGGATTCATTCAATTATCAAACATTTAATTTGCATGGTTTTTGACTGAAAAGGTATTTATCCATTTTATTTGATTAACACTAGCTCAAAGCTCTTTAGCAAAGCCTCACTGTTACTATCTTTACCTACAGTTTAATACTGGGGCATTCATTTAGAACTGCAAACAAACACAATTAGGGATACGTGTCCGGTTATACTGTGTGGTTACCTCAAGTTAATCCACAGCTGCCAGCCAATCAGAATTAAGAATTTAAAGTGGCCATGGCACAATGAGCATGATAAACACGTCAATCAATAGACATGGCGACTAGCAAGGCTGCACTGCACTTACAGTGACAAGATGATGTATATTAAAGGCATTTTCTCTTGTGGATAAATAAGAATTCTATATACCGTATGTTGCTCATCCCATTGATCTGGTAATGCTTAGATTAGCAAATCAATACACCTGATCATGGCATTAGGTATTTAAGTGGTGATAATTTAGACCTTTCTCTTTTTCCTATAAAAGGGGCCGGCAGGCAAAGCTAGAGCAATCTGTCTGTCTTCATTCCCCTCTTTCACTGTTATGGTTGAGAAGGTCATGAACTCACTAGCCTCAGTTACTACATCCCTCACAAATCCAGCCAGAATAACTGAGCTAACAAAATTGAGTGCTCGTTTCATTTAAATATTTAATGGATGCTACCCCATTTAAGCTGTATTTTTCCAGTACTGGTGTGATATTAACCAGCCATACTCTATTTTTATATATGTTTTGTTCCTGTTGAGTGTGAAATTCGGACTGGCTGCGTCTCCCCTGCTTGTATGTGTAACTCCAGTAGTAGTAAAATAAGCTTTTATCATAAATCCGCTGTTTTATACTGCTTCATGCTTTTGCTGTGAGTGGAAATTACAGCTGACTCCAATGTTCAAATTAATGGGTGTAAAATAATGGGTTTTAAGTGTGTAAAAGGTACTTCATTTCAATATTGTAATGCCAGTGTGTCCAATTAATCACTGTTGCATGATGGGCCCCGTGACTGGTAATATGTCACATGCCCTGAAAGTATTTTTAATTTTATGTGCCTTAAATCTGAGTGAACACACTCAATAATGTAATATATCACACATGCTGTAGTGCCATAGAATTTCGCTGGCCTAAGCTCGATCGCACATCACACACTTTAAAACCCTTGGCTCCAGTGTCAGAGAGGAAGACAGTCGGGGACGGCTGGAAGGTGGGTTGGAGGAAATTACATATCCATATCTGAAGCTTAAAGTTCTGTGTGTGTGTGTGTGTGTGTGTGTGTGTGTGTGTGTGTGTGTGTGTGTGTGTGTTTGTGGGAGTGGGGGCATAATACACAATCAAGAGTATAGTATAGTTTATAAAGTCTTAAGTAGAAGAAAAGGAAAAGAAATGTAGCATCATGCATTCAATAAATCCATATCTAATATGTTAATCATACATTTCTGCCAGTATACAACCTTGAAAAGAAACCCTTCCTTTAAAGTGTATAACTGTGGTACAGTAGACCATTTAATAAGAAATAGTAGATATATTTTGTTTTCTTGCGCACTTCTCATTTCTTTGAAGTGCCACAGCGTGAGGCCTTAGCACTGTTGGCCAACCCACTTGGGCACTCTGGGTAATAGCCTTTGCATCAGTGCTCAGAGCACCATGCATTCAAATGAAATATCAACTTGTCGCACCGCCAAGGAAGACGACAGCTGACTCTGTTGGGCCTGCCAGAATCCACTCTGTCCTCAGGGGGGGAGGCAGGCTCACTTTAATGGGATTTCACAAAGGTTGGAAACATGTCTATAGGTGAGATAATTGGGTAAAAGATATATTATACAACTTATATAATAATTTAACTTTGTACATTTACACAACATGTTTTGTACATTTGCAAGCCCTTTTTAGTTGACATTTAGTGTTAACATTTGAGTAGTTGTGCCCAGAGGGGCTCTGGAGCAGAGAGCCTGTTCCTTAATTGATATTTATGAGCTGCAATTGCATCTTTATCAGAGTTAAATTGTGTTGATGCTTCATTTGTTGCACACGATAAAAGAAAAAGCAATTAGCTGTAGTTTGCTTTGAGGCACAACTGCTCATCTTGTTCTTCTCTAAGAGCACTGCTCCACTGGCTGAAATGCTATACACAGGGTTGGGGTGTAACGGATTACATGTACCAAAAAAAGTAACTGTATTCCGTTACAGTACAGAGAATAAAGACGTAATCAGATTACAGGTATATTTTAAAAAATGCTAGCAGCACAGCTAACCGACCGAGCTAACTAGCCACAGATAGAGGCAGATAGGCTACAGTTAGCAGTTTAGCAAAACGTTTAGCTAATTATATCCATCAAGAAACTCTGTAAATCATCTCAGTACTGGATTCCCTGTTGTTCTCTGAGGCTGTGTTCAGTTCTGTACATGCCGTGTTCACTAGAAGGGTGCTGAGCGAGGTTTCGTTGCCCGCTCACCCGGTGCCTTTGTGGTTCACAATCAGGTGCTGCACCCTGCCTTCACTCCCTGCTGGGTCCCCCGCCCCTGGCCTGAAAACCTCCAGTGCTTGAGTAAAGGTGTAAACACCTTTATACAGTCTATGGTAAACACAAACACTCTCCCAGTGCTCCGAGCTCTCAGTACGGGCAGAGTGAGCTAATTTGAGTGGTTGCACAGTTAACTGAGCTAATAACAGCAGCTAGGAAGCTGTTAACTATCTTCAGCTACAAGTAAAGCTATCTCTCCATCAGGAAACTCTGTGAATCACAGAGTTGAGGCAGAGCAGCCGGGGGACATAAGAGAGAAAACTAAAAAAATATATTTTCTCCATATTTCTAATCTAGCTCCATCAAATTTGATCCAGTTTAACCAAAATCAGTGACAAAAATTTAGTTTTTGTATAGTATTCAATGGGGCGCAAAATGAATACAACATGTGCAGAAGGAGTCATCAAAATTTTAAAATGGTTTTCCAAATGACAAACTCTTATATGTCATCAAGAATACCTAATCCAAAAGTAACAAAAAGTAATCAGATTATATTACTTTTATTTTGTTGTACTTGGATTACGTTACTGATTACATTTTTAAACAAGTAATAAATAATTGTACCAGATTACATTTTTAAAGTAACCCTCCCAACCCTGGCTATATACTGGGTTTTACCAACAAGAATTATAATTTGAATCAACTTGAAATCAACGTTTTACTGTTACAAAATGTATTTTGCCACAATCTAAATCAAATAAAAGGGGAACGATTTTACACACAGACAACAGTCTGTTTACAGATCTTAAGGAGTACTACTACATGTGTGAAAAAGGTTGTTTAAAGCCTTTTGTGGCTCCAGATGGGGCTGCCTCAACTTGCCTCAAGTGCTGTCACTTGAGTCAGCATCATCTGGGGCTGAAGACTACAAGTTTGAAAATGAACATATCTGGAGGAGTAGAGTTAAAAATAATTGAGTTTACCAAACCCCTGCAGCCCGCTCCTCATCTCTGCTTGAGGCTAGCGACTTAAGGCTACATTAGCCACTACAAGCACAACACAGTCAACAACAGAGACATTTTTACTTTCTAATATAATATTTAAGCTTTCTAACAATAGTGTAAATTGTAACTGAACCAATTGTACTGGTGTATGTTAATGTATGCATGTGCATGAAATCTTTGTGCTTGTCTGTGTATTCCTTCGGGGATAGAAGTGGATGGAGGCATTATGTTTTCGGGTTGTCTGTCTGTCCATCCGTCTGTTCGTCAGTTCCATTCTCGTGAATGTGATATCTAACACCTTGAGGGATTTTCTTTTCAGTTTAACACAAATGTCCACTGATTACACTTTGGTTGTCAAGGTCAAGGTCACTGTGACCTCACAGGCCATAACTCTGAAATTGATGACCATATTTCATAATTGGTCGGAAAATGTGTGACTGTGACCTCAAAATGACTTGGCAAACATTTTCTGGCAGTAATTATGACATTTCACACATATGTTCAATGGGATACAATGATGGAGTCACAAATTTTTTTCTCAAAAGGTCAAAGTTCAACTTCCCTGTGACATCATAATGTCCTAGAAAAAATGCTTTTTTGGCCATTATCAAACACCATAACTCAGAGACAGAAAGCGAGATTGTGACCATATTTCACAGTTGGTTAGTGGTCATAGTGAACTTAAAATAGTTTTTTAGCCGTAATTTAAGAATAAATTGGCAATTTTGACTAGAACGACACAATAAATAAACAATAACTAACACAGTACAAGATGTACTCCATCTCGTTACTTCTGCCTTCCACTTCCTGCCTGTCTGAAATTTGATCGTCAACGGAATAAAATGACAACGTACTGGAGCACGCCTAGCTAATCGTGATCCTGTGAGTGATTTTCACCTACAGCTCATAGAGAGGCTTCGCATCTCTTAAATGTCAGGGCGGTAAATCTAGTTATTTCATGAGAACATGATGTACTGTATTTGGATTTCTTATTCATCCTCCTTTTTTATTAGCATCATAACAGAGACCGTGTTTATCATAAAGCTGTGTTTAACTCCACGCTGCCTTTGAAGTGTCATTGGTGCCTCACTGCCAACTCTCACAAGTCACTTTACAAATGAGGTCTTAAAGCAGCAGTAGGGAATTCTTTTAAAAATAACTTTTTTGTCATATTTGCTAAAACTGTCACTATATTCTGACAGTAGTACATGAGACAGATAATCTGTAAAAATAAATAAAATTAAAATATATATAAATCCGGTTCCACTGGCTCCTCTTAGTGCTCCTAATGCCATTTGGGACACAGAAGGTTTTGCATTGTATGTTCAGTTGTTAACGACATGGCATATTTCCCATGGATGTGGCTATTGTGGCTCTATGGCTTGTGCACCTCACACTTGCCACCTCCCTTGTGGCAATTCGGGGAAACAAGGACTCTTGCAAATCAACTCATGTCGGTACAATTATATGAGACTCCAGCTTTCCAAAAAAACATAATTTATACAGGAATCATTTCACTTGTCTCTCTGACCAAAAGTTAAAACACAAACTATCAGCCTGGAATGTCCATTATCACTAACTACATAGGGATCTACATCTGAGTCAACTTGTGTGAGGGTTGACTTCCGTTGTTGTTGAACTGTCTTGTAGGAGAACTGAAAAAGATTAATTCAATGGCTGATTATCCTGTTGACTATTACGATGATTTTTCCACCGATGAAAGTAATTGCAGTGGTATAACTACAACAAATTAATTTGCACACTTATCGGCATGTAGACCCCAAAATCAGGGGTGGGTAGTAACGCGTTACATGCAAGGTTTGGTTGTCCTACTAATGTAACTCAAATCCAGTAAGGGTAAACTATGCCACTGGTGGCGGTTTTGGAAAGCAGCCTGCGTCACCCTTTCACAAACCAGCAGAAATACCTTCACTTTCCAGTAATGGTGTATTAATATGTCCATTGGGTACTGTACATCCCAAGAAAGATGATCATTGATTATAGATTATTATATATAAATAGAACTCTCATTGCACAGAGCATGGCTTTCTTTTGATGGAAAATATTTATTTTTCTCTAATTTTGCATTGGCTAGTTTAACATTCATTGCTATTTGTTTTAAAGCAATGCCCATCGGCGAATTTATTAAATAGAATGTTGCCAGTGAAACTGACCTTGGTTTGTGTTATTTATTTAGGAAACAATATTTTTTAAGAAGCGATGTCCTCTATATATAGGCTTCTTTCAATGGGTTGCTCGCGCGCTATTGCCACAATAACTCTTTATGTTGTAAAGATCGTGTTCATAGATGCGTTGGGAATAATCATATTGTATTGAGTTCATGAGCCACTGCAGAAGGCAAATCATATTCAGCACCCTTCATATAAAAGCAAGTGGTTTGGTTGGCTACATGTCCATAACAAGATAGCAACATATCCAGGCAACAATAGCAGGCTAGGCAGCTAGAAAGTATGGTATTTTAAAGTTATTTTATCGATATTGTAACTTTTGTGTGCAAGTGGCCCCGGATTTGTATTCCTATGGCAAGTCTCAGACTTTTTCTGTCACGTGCGTGTGTCAAGTAAAAGCCCCCCAACTCCAGCAAAAGTGGATTTCATTTTCAATGATTAACAACATGGGCAATTAAAATAAAACAAAAGATTCAGGTTAGCGAAACAGCCTTGCTCGCATTAGAACCCTTCTTTTGTTTATACCACCACATGTATCACATTCATGCAACTTTAGGTCTGCTCAACATCCATGTCCCCCTACAGTGGCCCCAGGGGGGCCACCCCCCAGTTTGACAACCACTGCACAATGGAGTTAGCCATAATGGCCATTCTAGGCAGCTACTGTCTTGTTTACTAATCGGTCAGACTAAGAGACAAGCCTTTGAAAAAAATCAGAAGTCAGAATCATTTGGAAAGCTGTAGGCTTGCACAGCTTGCCCTGATATACGTTGTTTCCCCAAATCTCTAGTGCAAGGCTAGTGTAACCGACACAGCCACTATAGCCACATGGCTACATCATCTGATGCATGAAAAGAAGAGGAAAACCTGAGTGATGCCTGTGCAGAATACCACATTTAATCACATTTAATGACTGGATAATCAATCTGAACTAAAGTGAAAGTCTCTCTTCCTTCTGCTCTGCAAAGGCTCCCTCAGGATGTCCAGTGGGTTTTTATTACTCTTCTGTAGTTATAGTGGTATGACATAGTGAGGTTTCCCCTGAGGGGTTCACAACAGACCCTTCTAAATGCTCAAATGGGATTATCGTTTAGGGAAAACTGATGACGGTGTATAGTGCCGTGGATGCTTGGCCAGTTCAGGGAGTACCTAATGGAGGTGATGGAAGTGGCGGTGCATCTATTGCTTGGAGGACTCGAGGGATTTATTTATAGCACACATTTGCACATAGCGGGCATCTTCTCTGATTCTCATGTACTCACTATCAAAAGACCTTCCTTATGCTGCTCTACTTTGCATTTGCTTGCATTCTGGCATATTCATGAAAAAACAGAAATAGTTTGTTTCTCTATGTGTTATTATGTTTGATTGAATATCAGGTTATTGGTCAGCAGGAAATCTCAGAACTATTAACAGTAACACACATATTAACAGTATTTGAGCATTTCTGACATTTTACTGCTACCAAACTACTATACTTACTTGAAAGATAATAATCTGTGTCTATCACTGCATTTAATGTAATGCTGATCCAGATGAGCATAAATCATTTCTTGACATGTTGTATCAAATTAAAAATAGTTAAAACAAATGTATTGGCTTGGGCAACTTTGACAGAGGTATGAGCTCTTTACTTAAACTTAAAAATGGGATACTACATGCAACTTCCATCTATACATTTCCAATAAATATAAACTGTAACCCCCAAACCAAGTTATATGTGAAACTGTGAATTTGGCCAACTGTTTCATCCAAAATCATTGCAGCATGGAAGAAATACCAGTAGCATGGGCTGCTACACACGGTGTACACATTTTAAAACAAAACATGAAATTCAGTCACCTGTAAAATATAACTTAAAAAATGGTAATAATTTTATTTTGTGCTTGATCTTTATTGGTAATTTTATGGCCTGCCTGTATTTAAGTAAAGCTAACTGACACTTGTGATGAATGCAGAACATGTTGGAAAGTGCATGTTTGTTACCTATTTTAGCATGAAATTGCCATAGTGCTGTGTGACACTCCCCAAGTTGTTGTGTAATGGTGCATAATAATGTTCTCTGCATACTACAAAGTGGTCCAGGCAATGGAGTGAAATTTCCGCATTTTTTTTTTTACAGCTTTCAACAACAGGTTTGCACACAGAAATGACAAGTGATTTTCTATACATAAAAATACTTCTGTCCTGTCCTATTAAAGTTACATATTGATTTACAAGAGGCACACAACAACACAACACTTAACATGACACAACACTTAATTTACTGTTCATTTACAGCTTAGAGAATATAACGTGACTACAATGAACATGATGTGCAAATTCGCAAATTTGCATAATCAAATTATTCAGTTTTCTGTCATTATTAAAATCTGCCTCTGTCTGTCTTTAATGTAGGTTGTCTGTCTTTTCATACAGTTTTGCTATAAATCTCTCCAAATATGTATGTATACAGAGTTGCACCTTCTACCAGTAATGTGATGCATTTGTGTTTTTTGTATTCATGTCATTCACTTGCTGTCATTTTATAAACCCTGTACAAAGTCAAACAGCAACTTCTTATGCCTGCCTTGTACTTCTGTTTGTGTGAGGACCAATTTGAGTATTACTCCTTGAGAGTGAGTACATTTTCAGAATGTGAGGACATTTTGTCCTGTCCCTACTATTTTTAGGGTTAAGACTTTTTTTAATGGCTGAGGTTAGTATAAGGTTTTGGATTAGGTTAAGGCTAGGATAGCGGTTTTAGGGTTGTGTATGTGGTAGTGATGGCTACAGTAAGGAGCCAGGGAATGCATTAATAAGTGTAGTAGAACAAATCTGTGTGTGTGTGTGTTTGTGTGTGTGTAGTAGTAGTCAACTTTTTTTTTAAGTACAATTAAGTGGGCAGCTAACATCAGGTCATCTATTTATAAGAAATATTTAAGTATGCACAAATGAAATACTAATGTTAAACATGAGGAATATAATTTCCCTTGTTCTGTCAATATGTGCTTTTTGATTATCCATTTGTAAGAGAAGTGATAGTTGCAAAGCAAACATGAGAGAAGACGTGCCTAAGGGGAAGTAAAAGTACATTTGAAAGCAGCGGTGTCCTCAGATATGAATAAGCTTTAGTTGAAGCATTACTCATAGTGAAACCAGATGAGAGCCATCGGTCAGTGATGTGTCCCTTGACATATAGTGCAGTCAGAATGTATTAGGACAGTGATAAATCTTTTAATGTGTTGGCTTTGTATTATAGGATCTAGAATTTGAAATCAACCAAGACAATGAGGTTAATAGTGTCAACTGTTCCCTTGCAGTGGCCTTGTTTTGGGGTTACACAATAATTTCATAAAAAAGTTAAATGAGGACAGTTCTACTCATGAACCTTAAACCAAAGCAGGAATTCTGAACAATGTGAAAAAAAACACATTATTTCCAACTTAGCTATGAGTATGATAAACATGCTGATAAACTGATTACATGCCTTTACTTCAAGCTGACTTGATTACAGTAATAAACTTTTTGAGAGAGACTTCAGCTCATACAAAACTCTGCAGCTCGGCTATTAACCAAACCAAGAGGAGAAAGCACATTAGTCCAGTTTTAGCTGCTCTGCACTGGCTTTCTGTAACATTTGGAATTGATTGTCCTCCTCCTTATGTACAAATAAGCCCTTAATGAGCAAGGATTGAGCTACATTGTTACTCCCTTGTGAACTATTTCTCTTTAACATCACTGTGATCATCTGCTGCTGGTTTGTTGGAGGTTCCTAGCAACAGCCAAAAGAAAATCTGGGATGCACACGACCTATAGATATCAGGGAAGCCAGCTCGCTAAATATTTTTAAAAGAAAGCTAAAAACGTAGCTCTTAGCCTTTAAGTAGCTATGACTTTCCTGATATAGGCTCTACACTTGACAAACACAAATGCTGTATTTTACCTGCTTGTATGCATTCTGTTGTAAGACCTGATTTTATGTCCATTCTATGTATATTTTATGCTCATTCTGTGTCTATTTTCATGTGAAACACTCAGAGCATGTCATTTCATTATTGTAAAGCACTTTCAGCTGCATTTCTTGAGGTAGATGGCTGCCCACCCTGAGTCTAGGTTCTGCTAGAGGTTTCTGCCTGTTAAAAGGGAGTTTTTCCTTGCCACTGTTGCCAAGTGCTTGGTCATATTGGGAACTGTTGAGTCTCTGTAAAAATTATTACGGTCTATTATGGTCTAGACCTTCTGCCTACTTGTCAACTGACTGATGTAGCTGAGTTGATAATGATGCACTGTTATACATTTGTTAGGTAACCTAAGGTCGAGATTATCTTGTTTCATTACAGACAGACTGCTTGGCTCTTTGTTAGAAGTGTTGCATGTTGCTTAAATGACACACAACGTGACTTGATTTGAACCAAAAATCAATAGACTCTTCACACATGTAAAAAGGGGTGAAAAATAACCATGTTTGGACACTTTATGAATCTCTGTAGTTTTAGGAAGGATGAATATCCCCGGACAATAAGTATTCTAGATTTTAGCATTTTGCAGGGAAACACAGAAAGATATGTCATCTGGTATTATGTTACAAGACACGGACATATTTTACAAGCACGGACCAGGTAAAGCAACAGTGAACCCTCCAATGCAGATGTCATTTGGTACCATGCTGGTTTTGATCGTTTGATAGGCTACATCATTAACAAGCCAGCAGGTGGTGCACCTGCTGCTTTAAAAACGGAATGGCGAGTGGAAATATCCTCAAAAAAGACAAGTCCTTTCGGCCAGTTTGTAAAAAATATTGCTGATGGATAAAGTCAGCAGAGCAGACACACAGGTAGAGAGAGACAGGAAGAGGCGAGGCAAGCTGGTGTGTTTGCAGTAAGGGACTTGAGGTGTAAGTGTGTGTGAGTGAGTGTGGGGAAAAGAGAAGTTCGAGGCAGGTGCCAGGTGGTAATAATTTCTGCGGGAATTAAAACATTCTTTCACTGGGCGGTATAGTGTGAAAATATAAAGACGTTTTTTGCCGGGGTACAATCACAATGCCGGCTGAACATTGATATCTATCGGCACAACACTGCGCTATATAAATAAAATGGAATTTAATTGAATACAAATAAAGGTTATTATTATTAGTCAGGTTAACATGAATGTGCTTACATTAGGTGACAGATTTAGACAGTCCAGAATATTTCACTCTGTCCATGAAAACAAAAACCTTTATTACCTTGCCATTGTGTTGAGGATCATTGTTCAGCTGCATTGTCCTGCAATTGTAGTACTATGTATAAAAAGGTGCCATGAGTCCGAGACTGTTCACACAGTATAAGCACCCTCAAACACCCTTAAAGCAATTAGTTTTAAAGTGCTCTTTGGAGATTGTCACTAGCAAACTGCAGTTGTTCAATGACCAGGTTTATAGGCTAAGCATTACAATATATGACTGTGTCATCAGTACTTAAATGTGACACAATGTAATTTTCAGTGAACAGGACAGGACCAAAAATAGGAAGTCATCGATAAAGTAAGGACCACTGGTACTCATTTACCTAAACCTAAAGGAGAAAATTAACTAAATAAACTAAAAAATCTGTGTAACAGTAAAGGTCCTAGAATCTTGACCCTAAATGTATTTTAGGACTATGGCACTGCCTTGACCTCAGTTTCCTTTTGTATTAAACACAGACATTCCAGTGGAAGGAGGTTATTGAAAATGTCCAAATTGGAGAAAGGTCTAGCTTGTCTAGGAAAAAAGGAGATGAGTGTTGACAACTCTGCAGGGAGAGTAAGAAATATCAGAGCATATCTCACTGTGAAGTCAAAAAGATCCCTGATTTTTATTTTTAAAACGGACATCTGAGTTTTCACTTTGTCAATCAACATAGGGGGTCACAGGGGTCTTGCAAATAGTGTCAAATTTTCAAAAATGAATCTTGAGGGCATTTGGCATCCTAAGAAAACAGTACCTTCACATGATCAGCTCCTCAGAGTTCTTTGTGTTGTTGTATAATTAAACACTGATTCTCTAAGTATCTCAACCTTTAACAGATGTGTAGAATGTTTGTCGAGATGTTCATTATGCTTGAGAAGTCTATATTCAGAACAGCTGCTTTAAGAATGAGTAAAGGAATTGAAGAAACCAGGACACAATTTTTATGCTACCTTTATTATGCCATTTGATGATGTCATAGAGTTTTTCACCTAGTTTTCCCAATGATACAGTTCAGCTCATGTGGTACTATTTACAGATAACTTTGAATGACTTCTGGCATGGTAAATATGCAGGAAAAGTTGTGAATCCTTTTTGTTTGGCAGAGGATGCTGAGATTTTGATTTGTCCACGGATTGTAAATAGCATCTAAAAATGTGACTTGATCTTCAGCACATTCCTTAAATTTCTCTCTTTTCTCTCTCTCTCTATCTTTTCTGCTCTTATAGGTCCATTGTTGTGTGATGGACGGCTGACACACCTCCTCTTTCCTCTACTCCTCCTTTTGCGGGCTCCCCTGTTGTTTAGTTTTGGTGAGCGCACCTGTCCCAACAGCTGCCGATGTGAGGGGAAAACTGTCCATTGTGATTCAGCTGGCTTCTTGGATGTCCCAGAAAATGTCTCAGTAGGATGCCAGGGCCTCTCCCTGCGCTACAATGAACTGCACACCCTGTTACCATATCAATTTGCTCACCTCAGTCAGCTTCTGTGGATATACTTGGACCACAATCAGATTTCAGCTGTTGACAGTCGAGCATTCCAGGGGGTCCGAAGGCTTAAAGAGCTAATACTGAGCTCCAACAGGATCACATCCCTGCACAATTCAACATTCCATGGAATTCCCAATCTTCGCAGTCTGGACTTGTCCTACAACAAATTGGAAATTCTGCAGCCAGGTCAATTCCATGGCTTACGAAAACTACAAAACCTACACCTACGGTCAAATGGTCTATCCAACATCCCAATTCGTGCATTCCTAGAGTGCCGAAGTTTAGAATTTCTGGATTTGGGCTACAATCGAATCAAGGCTCTTACCCGCACCACCTTTTTGGGGCTACAGAAACTGATGGAGTTGCATCTGGAACACAACCAGTTCTCACGAATCAACTTTTTTCTGTTTCCCCGCTTAGCCAACCTGAGATCACTCTATCTGCAGTGGAACCGCATTAGGGTGGTCAACCAGGGCCTTCCATGGACTTGGTATACACTGCAGAAACTTGATCTGTCTGGAAATGAAATCCAGACCCTGGACCCAGCGGTGTTTCATTGCTTGCCTAACCTTCAAGTTCTAAACCTGGAATCCAACAAACTGTCCAATGTGTCTCAGGAAGCAGTGTCTGCATGGATCTCACTGACCTCCATCAGCCTTGCTGGGAATATGTGGGATTGTGGAACTGGCATATGCCCACTTGTGGCTTGGTTGAGGAATTTTCGGGGTAGCAAAGACACCACTATGATATGCAGCAGCCCAAAGTATTTACAGGGAGAAAAAATTATGGAAGCCACAAGGAACCATGGTATTTGTGAGGAAACTGATTACATTCTGACTGAAACACCCTCACCGATGTCAGAGCTAATTTCTGAAGCCACAGCTGAACCGACCTTTGCCCCTACTAGTGGCTCTCCACCTATGCCACCAACCAGCACCTTTGGTCCTCTCCCACCATTCAGACCTCGACCTATTCCTAACCCTACCTTTCCAGGGCATATGAGCAAGGACCCAAGAGACTCAGTTTCCCGCACTCGACCCACTCTCATACCACCCCCTGAGATAGAGCACATGACTCTGCACAAAGTGGTGGTGGGAAGTGTGGCACTCTTCTTCTCCATGTCCCTACTCTTGACAATTATCTATGTGTTGTGGCGGCGCTATCCAGGTGCAACCAGGTTGCTGCAGCAGCGATCCATGGTGGGGCGAAAGCGTCGCAAAAAGAGTCCAGAGCCTGAGCAGAACCTGAGCTCCCAGCTCCAAGAGTATTACATGAGCTACAACCCTGCTGCCACACCAGAGGCACTGGAGGTGCTAGGCAATGGCACTGGTTCCTGCACTTGCACAATTTCTGGCTCCAGGGAGTGTGAGGTATGATTCATCGCATCAGCCAAAAAATAAAAACTCAAAATCAAAATACAAAGGCTCAACAGAGAGGTAAATCCTTTATCACGTATGCCCTATAAAAAGACACTGTTGAATCACAATTAGGCACCCTTGACTCTTCGTTCATAACACGCTTGACTTCAAATGTTAGATGTCTCCAATTATTCAGGTTATACTTTTAAAACCTTAAAGTGGGAAATGGAAAACAACTAATCTGATCCATTGGAAGCAATCTACAACATGGGTTCAGAGGACCACTTTATTACAAAAACAAAAATAACCCTGCAAAATTGTGTTCTTTGAAGTGTGAAGAGTGTAGCTTGAATACTGGATTGCAGAACAGCAATTAATCTTTGTATTATTTGCTATCTAAATTTTATTGTAAAAGCTACACATTTGTTAATGCTCTTCATAGTATATCAACTTTAAAAAGACCATGAATAATTGGATACTGTACTATTTTGCAGGCACCACTCCATCAGCATGGCATGGTTCATTGTTGTAAGGCGTGTGTGTGTGTGTGTGTGGTAGGGTTGAGGGAGGTCCAGGGATGGAGGTGCGGATACACTAGTATATTTATGTGTGTTTACAGAACATATTTCTCTGGGAATGTTTATTTTATATTACTAATGCTAACTTCCAAATTGCCATAGTTCACTTCATGCAAAATCCATGGTGCGTTGGTATTGATCGTTATTTGACAATTTTGCGATCCCATGGCAAAGTGAGAGCAGTTGTTTGTTAATGTGTTCATTCCAAGGTTGCACATTTTAGGTTATAGGTGACAAGGATTTGTGATCTGCATGGCCTCATGTATGGATGTGCCTTTCATTGTTAACCTGAGTTTCTCTGGAACAGTGCACAACTTCCCCAGTTGTGTTTAGATTTATGGTAATCTGCACAGAGGCGAGGCACTACTGTAATCCCAGAGTTTATGAAGAAATGTCTTTCATTTGGATCCCTCTGCTGTGATAATGAATATATATATATATATATATATATTTTTTTTTTATATATATATATATTTATAAATGGGAAATATTTATAAGAAAAAAACATAATTTTAATTATTTTAAAATTAAGGAGTCCTTGCGGTTGTGATTGGGTCCTGTATTTACTGAATACCCTGTGCCGTATAATGTAGTAATGGAGTCTTACTTTTCTAAATGCTATATATTGTACAAAGAGAATATTATTGCTACTGTTCCTCATTGGAATTTTTCCTGTACTCTAGTCAGAAAAATGTTTGTAAAAGTATATGACTAGGATACTTGATTACATACAGGATACATTTTTTCTTGTAGGATTAGTCAGATTAGTCAGCTTTATTGTAAATAAATATAAAGCAAGTCGAGCAAGTCAGTCCACTCTGTATAAGTCATAAATCTCTTCTCATAGCTTTTACCTTTTTACTTCGACTGTGAAATAGTTCTCAAGCTACTAATTTATTTTATTTCATCTTTCCTCGTGCCATATGTTCAGATGGGAAGCTTGAGAGTTACAATACAGCAAGTTTACTTACACGATAAGCCCTGACATCGAGTTCTATTGGAATCATTCTGATTGTGGTGCATTATGAAGATCTGTGGCTTCACAATGCCCAACTGAAAGAAGATGTACAGTTTGTTTTATCCACGCTCACTGATACATTAAACTGCAATTTGTTCTCACAATCTGTCTGCATATGATTTAATAAGGCTGCAGTTAACAGAGATGGGGACTCGTTTGACAACCTTTAAAATGCTTGTTTTGTAAATGGCGTTCTGATTGGTCAGGGGCTACGGTATGCTAACTTGCTTCTTTGGAAAGTACTACAATAACTGGAATCCAGTAACATATTTTCTGAACTTACCTTTTAGTTCAACTTCCCCACTTACTTTTCTTCAAGCAATCTCTGTTTTAGTACCACCGAGCAACTGGATCGCTGTAGCAGACAGGTTGAGAAGCGCTTCTGAAGATAAATCAACTTAAAATTATAACTAAAAAGATAATAAAGAAATTAACTCTGATCTCCTCCCGCCAGCAAATGTCTTAGCATCAGAGCAGAATCCATTGCGACTGCAGGTGTTTATTTGTCCAAAAGCTCTGATGTGACCCCAGGCTCTCTCCTCCAGAGCTCCCCAGCACTCAGTAGCTGTCTGTCGGCGAGCAGATGCTCTGTCCCTTCGCTCTACTCGGTCCTGTCCACTTTTAATTTAAATGTACTGCTCTATACACAAAAGTGCAGTAACATGTAGTTTGCAAACACTTATATAAGTGTTGATAATAAGGTGCTTTTTACCAGCAATATTCCCTTTACAAGGTAGCAATAAAATATTTCTTGTAAATCTCAACTTAAACATTAATGTAATCAAATCAAATATAAAACCAAAGCTATTTGCCACTGCCAGGGCATTACCTTTTATCATCATTACCATTAAAAGTCCAGAGCCACGATCAAAACATCATAACAGGCACACTTCTGAGCAAAAGGATAACACATATAAATCTGTTTTCTTGCTTTTGTTTCTGAACTGGTATCAGCAGAAACATTTTTCTTTTATCAGGGAGCAGCATAAACAGTCTATGTTCAGTAGCAAATGTCCCTGTTAGAGTGAGGTCAAGTGTTCGAGCACAAGGCAAAGTGACAAGCAGGCACGTTCCCATGAAACTGTCGCGGTTGTGCTCGTCTCACGCACACGCCTCCCAGCTGACAAAGCTGAATTTACTTGAACTTTTTGTATGCGATGTGTTGCACAAATCATTGGAAGAGAGACTGAGCCTCACAGTTTGTGAGTTTTACTAATCAGCATGCAGTGTGTAGCTATCCACTTTGCTATGGCATTTAATAGTTCACTTGTCTTGCTTTATTTATCTTCTTCTCCCACACGCCGCTGTAGTCTGCCGAAGCCTCCCTCCACTGCTTGTTTGGGTGGGTGCTTTGCAGGCTGATCAACATCCTGCCCCTCCTGTGACCCATGGTTTGACTGAGCCAGTGAGCTACAGACTTTCAAAATAATAATAAAAACTGCGTTAACGTGCGATAAAATTATTGTCGGTGTTAATTAATTAATGCTTAATGCGATAATAACTACTGGGACTTGGGTAAAAAAAATCTCAAGCATGGCACAAAATTGATATTGTGATTATTTATATTGAAAATTATTCTGTAGTTAGCTGCTTTGTGGGATGTTTAAAAAACATAATGTCCGATGTATTTTTAAAGAAAATAAATACATTAGTCATGTTCCAAACCTGACATGTATGTATAATCATTTTAAAGCTGCTGCCATGCTCTATGCTAAATATAATTTAGAATGTCATAAAAACATATTCACATTATGACATGCTGATTTATTTTGGGTCCTAAAAACAGCCCCAGAAAAGGTTGAGAGAACCAGGCTTAGGCAGAGGTATGTACAGTCCTGTGTCAGCTGTGTTAGTCATACATTTGGCACCAATGGGCAGCTTGACTGCAGTTTGCCACAAAACAAAAACAGTGTTCTAATTCCCTTTTCTAACGCTGCAAGTATTTCTGTAGCAATCAGTGTCAGTGTATTGTCTCTCTCCACATAGCCTAATCCAGATCTCTTCATCTGAAGCTCTCCTTTTCAACATCACTGATAGATGTCTACAGTAGTTTGTTGGGGGGTGGGGGGTTTACATCAATTGACAAGCTGCCGTAAGCCTGGTTTAGTTTGATGAAAGTGCCATCTTGCTGGCTGGCACATCTGGCTGCGCCTTTTATCATGGGTCTGTGCAGCGCCAGCAATCCCTGTGGATGGCAATGTGGAAGAACAAGAGCCAACACAACACAATTACCCTGCTGTGGTTAGGACTCAGTGAGGTATTGTCAAGACTGGCACAGAACTGTGTGCCGAAAGGAAACAGTTCACTGTCTCTTCTACTTAGGTCCTAAAGGTTTTGGTGCTGGAAACTCCAAACTTAAAAGCCCCACAAATCTAGACAGGTGTTATCAGTCACTCTGGCTGATTATTTTATGTTCAGGTTCAAGGTGGATGCAGCCATTCTGTGAGTGCACTGAGATCACCAAAATACATTCACAAATACCACATTGCATCATCTTGTACAGAAAGTAATTGTTAGCAGTTGAAAGGGAAATTCAGTTCAGGTCATCTTGAGTGGGATTTCATGGGGATTTCTGATAGCTACAATATCTCCTACCTGGAAAAAAGAACTACAAAAGTGTTAACAAATGACTACAAAGCCACCAGCTCTGGCAAATCCATACAATCAGCTAATTAAAAGGAGGCAGCCCAAGTGGGGTACTGACTTTTGCAGGAGCATGATGTACATACGTGTGTGCGCACACACACACGCACTAGCATTAATTTACCATTTCTGTCTCCACCACTCATATATTCTTCAATTGCTAACATTGAAATATCTTAAGGTTTCTTACATAAAGATACAAAAAGATAAATACACCTTGCACCTATAAACAAATGTACTTCTCAAACAGTTGGTTCAAACTTATCTTTATCTTGTAGGGCTTAACAATTCATTATTTTAATATTGAATTTTAAGAGAGTGCAATTTTCAAACTGCCAGCGCAGCAATTGTAAATGTAACTTAATTTACAATACCTTAACAATAGGTGTGGAGTTAAAGGTTGATTCAAATAAGAACCGAGATTCTTGCCTTCTACTATTTCAAATCAGGCCAAAGAAGTAAAGAGCTGCCTGCTCTGCCAGCTGCCTGCTCTCATTGGCTAGATGTGGATGTCGAGTCAGCCGACTCCTCCAGATATTTGGCATACTAGATATCTGGCAGACGTTGGCGATGTGGCAGGAATGTGTCGGGATGCCATTGTGATGCGTCGTTGTGTACTTCACAAATAACGACTGGCGACCGCCGATCAACCGCTGATTTACTCCCGACTACAGCCTGACGGTCGCCGAGCTAGCCGAGTGGCAAATCGGGCTAAAAATTTTGTAGTGTGAACTAGGCTTAACTTTAAATACAAAGCTGTGTACTCCCACAGAATTTTCTCAGTTTTTTTTTCCATTTCAGGTGGACAAAAACAGGAATAAATGGAGTAAGAGCCTAAAAATAGTGACTCATTTTCTATTTATTGAAGCGATTCTCAAAGATTTCTACATGAACAATCTAGGTGATCACCTAGCAGGTTGCTCTGCTCAATGATGTAGTCTGTGAAGCTAATGCCAAAGGTAGCTCAAGCAGCTAGAGAGCAAAGCTTTCAACTGTATTACCTGGTATTCATTATAACATAGTATCTAGGTGTGATAGATAGATAGATAGATAGATAGATAATCTATGATCAGAACCAAACTATACATGTACACACAAATACAAGCCTGTAGTTTATATACAGAGTAGTAGACTTTAAATTGCAATTGCAATATTGGTTAAGAAAATTCATGGTGTGAATGTGTGTGTAAACTTTTCCAGAGTCCAAAAAATGTCAGTCAAGCACAGTGTGTACACGCCCACACAGTCTTTAAAGATGTTTAAACAACACGAGTGAAAACACAGATGTGGGTGAACCATGATTAGGAACTTTATGTCAAATACATAATTAGTGGTACAGCATACAGTGTGGTTGCAACATGAACATTAGGTGACACTATTTTGTAGTCTTAGCCGTTAAGAAATATGTGTTATTTTTGAGACAAAAACATCTTTCGAAAATATTGGCTGCATTTGGAGGTGTGGAAAAGAAGAAGAAGAAGAACTCAAAACATATTGAGTTCTGCAATTAGATATGGCCGTGTTTCAACCACAATTAAGTTACATATGCTTCAGTATAGCTTTATATTTTACATGCGTGACCCCATAATGACAAAGGTATGAATGAAAATGTCTGTCATACAGCTGCAGTTGAGATTGCACTGAATGAATTAAAAGACTGACAACTGGAAAGACGTTTGTTTAATGATGTTTCATGTACCGATTACTGATCTTGAATAGGTACGTGTTCGTGATTGGTTAAAACTGTAACTGATAAGCAACTGAAGCTGACTGCAATGCTATTGGAATTTAAGCATCATTCATTCATTCATTTATTTAACATTCAGTATTTTCACTCAGTATTTCACTGCCCATTGTTGAATAAACGGTTTTGTTCTGTACTCTGCCTGGCATCAACTTCCACTGGAAGTGTCTCAGAAGTGTTTTAGTAGCAGAGCGTGTAGCGTGTTATTGACTTGTTGTTATTTGTCATTTTTGTGTCAATATCTTCTTCACAGCTCTCTGTGACCCTGTTTTGTTACTTCGTCTGCACAGCTGCATATCCCACAGGGAGCATTTCAGAATCAGAGCATTTTGCCTGCCTGATTTTGCTGTCATGTTTAGATCTTGTTGATTTGGTAATCAGTGTTTGCTTTTTGTGCTTCTACTATGTATTAAGTAGGCTACGAAGTTAAATCATTTCTATTTTAACTGTGTTTATTGTGGTTTTATGATCGGAAGTCTGCACAGGGTGTTTCGTTTTAAAAATTGATCTGATTCTGTATACTGTTCTGTGTCTGACTTCCTGCCCTTGATCTGCTCTGTGATGCTTGACACGGCTTCCGTCAAAAATAGACCAGCTACTTATTCTCTGAGGAGCGGAGAGCCGCGTTTCGGACACTTCAGGGATGCGCTGCGGTCGCGTCTGGTGGACTCACAAGCATTGACCAGGATGGCCGCAATTAGCTCTGGCAACTGCGGCGCAGCCTTAACGCGACACAGGCAGATTCAGCAGGATAGGCTATCCGCAGGACAACATTAGATTTCATTGTCTTCCAAGACTGTTTCAAATCACTGTTGGATATATTCATCGTTTTATGAACTGACTTAAGTTTTGGTTAGGTGTAGTCACAAACATTGATTGGTGAGGGTTAGGGCTAAAATAACAACTTAGATGAGGTTAGAAAAACACCTTGGTTTGGGATAAAATGTAAAACCACTGGCAAAGTCTCTGAATTAAGTAGGACTATCGATAAGAGTACTGGTAATTAGTGGTGAAGTCATGACTATCCAAACTGAGTCATGACCAAGACCAGAGTGACTCCTTTTCCATGTTCTACCATCCACCTAACACAATACAATTCTTTTTGCTAGCATTAGGTTTTGTGGTGAATCTAGTCTTACACATTTGATCCTTATTCTATTTAGCACTCTTAAAGTAATGTGCTATGTGCTAATAGACATACAGAGCAATCTATTTAATATGTAAATATTTCATAGAAGTGGGGGCTCATTACTCAATCTGGACTCTCTGCTGTAACATCTCTAGGCTAGCTCTCTCACCCAAATGAGGGAGCAGTACCATGGTGTGTAGCTTTAATGTTGTATGCAGCTATCATTAGGTAACGCTGATGTAACTTAAGTACATAGCTTTATGTGGCCTGTCTCATCATTGTGTATCACAAGCAAAATTGTAAGGAACAAGTTCTCACCTCATGCCCTGTCCCCTCAGTTAACACTGCATTTGCTACTTTTCTCAGTATGTTAACTAAATAAGGTAACTTGTGCACCTAGCTAGGTGGCAAATGGCTTGCAAGCAACTGAAACCAGTGCCCTGAAACATACAGTATATAAAGCATATACATAGGTATAATGTGTATAGCCAGTATTCACTAAATGAAGTTTTACATCCAATAAAAGTAAGAATGTTAACAAATAGATTAAGACAATGCACAGGCCTGTGCATTAGTGTTATCCCCATGGTCCTCTATATTTAAGACCGTGACGAGACTGAGTAGAAATGCGGAAAAGACCTTCAAAAAGTGGTCTACAACACTACTGGTAGTTATCGATACGGATCAGCAGTACAGATGTCGATAGCAGTAGCAGTAGTAGATGGTTGAAGTTTTACTGGAGCATGTACAACTTTGAAAGGACTAGTAAATGGATGGGAATACTTTTATGGCATAAACAATCACAAAAACAGTCAAAGATCTCAGCACTAGGTAACTGATGTTGTGATTGTCTCTTGTGAGACAGAAAACACAGACTCTCTCTGGTCGTTTCCTCAAGCACTCCCTGACTCTCGGAGATACTGTGCCTGTACCCTCTCCTCCCCACAGACAGCTTTGAAGAGAGAGAGGGATGTCACACAGCCAGCCACTGCGCTCACTTTGCATGTCCCCTGGCTAATTTCCCCTCCAGTTCCGTTCCACTTGACAGGCGTTCCACCAAAAAAACATTTAGAAGAACACTTTCATTTTCCGCTCCCTCTCCCCTTTTACCTCATCAGTTTTAAGAAACCATTAACAGCTTAAGTGCAAGCAGGCGTGCACCACAGAGAGAGAGAGATCTCAATGAATTTACAGTAGGTTTCATAATCCAGATTCCAGTTAAATCATTTGCTCTCCCACTTTTCTTCTCCAAATTCTCCCTTCCAGGCACAGAAAGAGACGCTTTTAATGTGCGCATCAGGAAATCCTCTCTGGCCTTAAATTATTAAATTCATCATTTCTGTGATCAAGCAAGATGGAATTTTAAAATATTGAATTATTAAGAGGTTATTATAGTTTATAGAAAGCTTTCTGTTTCTATTCAGTACAGATTCTAAAGTCCCAGTGTGTTACACTCAAGTGGGAGCAACATCATGCTGTTCCTGTCAGCCAATAAATGAGGCGCTGTTAATGGCAACATGGGGCTAATGAGGGCAAGATATATGTTTTTCACTGCTTGTCTCAAGTGTTTTTCTGGTTGACTAAACAGAGAAAAACAAAAAACATCTTGGTTTATTATCATTTTAAAACGTGGACGTGAGAAGAGCTGCTCTGACAACAATGCTGGCAAACCCCTTGTTAAGCAGTGTTTCAACTTATTCCGTGCAACAACCTCTTAACTCTCTCAGAGGGGCAATTTCATGCCCTCTTCCCTTGATTGCTGGGTCATCCTCAAAAGATCTCCTCCCTGCAGAAGCGGGATGATGTGGCATGTGCTGAAATGTTGTAAACGTGGCTCTTTACCCCAGGCGCTCCTCTCTATTGCACACGTAGAAATACAGTCATACACACTCAACACAAAACCCAAAGAGCAGTGTATTATTAGCATCATCTGGAGCTTGGCTTGGCCCTGCAGCTAAGACAAATAGGGATCTTCTGTTTTACTGAATATCACAAAAAAAAAAAAAACAGAGAGAGATTCAACAGCAGATATTTGAAAGTGTGAGTATTGTGTGCTTGTGTGTTTGTGTCTTAGATTGAAAAGGGGAAAACATCTCAGTGGGACCTTATATAAAGGATCCACCCCCTCTATTGCCCTAAATTGAATTTTATAATCCTACCTGCCCTCCTTTTTCTCATGCCACAGGCTTTGGCAGCCACTGTATACTTCATCATCAGATAACAGTAGAATCAACCCACCCACCTTCACTTGTTCTGTCAAAACACACAAACATCTTATTCTGCCACAGTCTTTATAAATGCAAAGCCAGCATGAATACATACGGACTAAAAAGAGCAGATACTCAATGGGAATTAGTGTAACTAGCAGTATGATGACATTGCAATGCTGCACAGTGTAAGGACTTCAAATGAACACCATACCAGCATACACGCTCACACGGTCGCTTTACAAAGTGAATTCCTGCAATTAATTAATTAATTTTAATTTCAAGAAAAAAATGACCTTACATCACCTAGATGTGCTACTTGTGTTTCTCCAGACAGTGTTCTCTCGCAGCAGAAGGAATGTTAGTTGCATTGACAAAACACCAGCAATAAACCTTCTTGCAAATACCAGGATGAAGATACAAACTTGCTATCCAGTGGGACTGTTGGGTCTTCATATGAACTCTGGAACTCTCTCAGAGCTAGGGCTGTGGATTTTGTCCCCATTTCTTACAGTACAGTCATTTGAAAGGTAAAGATTCATGGCCAACATGAAGAAGGACTGACTACAGCTCTCCATAGCTCTCCTAGTGTACATATGGAATATGGGAAATTTAAAAAAATCCTAATATATCCTTTAAAGTCGCTCTCCACTCAAAAAAGGATTTTACTTAATGTAACTAAGTCTATGGCCATGCTAGCATCTCTGTAAGGCTGTACTTAGGAACAGTAGAGCTTTGACCTAAATGCTGTCTGGGCCACAATAGTGGACCGACCAACCAACTGCTAGCATGGCTAAATGTATATAATTTATGCAGCAGAACTATGTTTTTTCTTCTTTATTACACTGTTAATCATCTCACAACCCCTTAGAGGAGGAGGAGTTCAGAAATCCAGGTTGGTAACACCTGGGCTAAATGATTTATCAATAAAAGAAATCATAATTCATAATGAAAACAATCTTTAGGAGCCCTATTGTAAGCCCTAGTGTAACATTCTATTCCTACAGAGAATAAGCATATACACCCATCAACCCATTTGTCTTATTTAAGCTTCCCTTGGAGCACCCTTGATTCCTCGTTTGTGGTTTTATCGCCAACTGAGTTTAGACAAAAATAAAGCCTGCAGGAAATCAGCTGGAGTCAAAAGAGGGAATAAGGAGGCACCATGCCATTCCACGTGCTATTTATATCATTATGAGGCTGGTGGATAATGTGCAATCAGGCAAGAAGTGCCATGAAATCACCTGCAGAGAAAGCAGGGCTGCAGCTCCTCAAGGATGCTTACAGCAATGACCAGTTTACCCAAACTATGAAGGATTGAGACAAAGCTGTCTTTGCTTGACATACTGCACTTCATGAGCCGTGAAACCGCGAGGAGGTAGACACGGAATGCTTCATTTGTCTCTTCATACATTTGACAATAAGAGCCGTTTGTGGGTGATTTGGCACAGTTCATCGTTTTGTGCTCCCAGGTTAAAAGAAAAGTTAAAAATGTCTATTCAATACAATTAAGAAAATATTTTCACACCATTGTTTTTTTCTGGTATCAAGGATGTTTGAACCGTCAGCGTTTTTGCATTAAGTAATTTTTAGGGCTGTACCGAATACTTCAAAGGTTTGAAGCTTCATTCATAATGTCAACATTCAAATTCTTAATTGATATTCCAATGCTGCACAGGTTTTATTGTTTTTTTGCTTGTCTAAATATTATGTTTAAACAGTTTTTTTCTGCACAGTTGGAGATAAAGACAAGGCTACACTAATATTCTTTGTATTATAATATTTTTAGAATTAGACTCCAGTGGTGGTTGCATAGGATTGTTTCCGATTTGTGTGATCCAAGCATTTTCAATAAGGCCAAGCGGCCAAAAGTCAAAATGCATTGAAAAAAGATGTATTCATTTCCAAATTCTTTTTTAAAAACAAAATATTGTGCTTTAATCCATCTTTGCTGACATTTAGAAAACGACATTTTTACCGCGCTCAGAAAACAGCTTGCTGTCCCGCTTGTCACACACAAAGGGAGTCACACACCAGCCGCACCATAAATTACATTTATAAAACAACACAAACAAGATCCAATACAAACACGAAAAATCTATTTTGGCCCCAGTAGTTTGTGACAATGTAGCCTAGGTTACAGCCCCTGACCTTTGCACAATGAGTGAGTTTTGGTCACACAGAACGTCTGGGATTAGCCTGCTGATGTAAAGAAAATGACATTTGGTACAGAACTATCAATTTTATAACATTCTCTATCTGCTTTGTGCCAGAACATAGACCTATTTTTGTTTTTTGAGTGTTTCAGCGTAAGTTGCAAGTATTATCAGAATTATAATTATTTGCAACTTAGATAAAACATTGTCTTTATTTGCCTTGTCTTGGCATGATCTTTTTGTTCTAAGTAGCTTGCTGAAAATTTACTGTATTAGCAATAAGATTTTTTCTTGTCACATTAATTTTAATTTCACAAGGCCCTGGCTCTTTCTCTGCAAATGTTTGAATTATTAAAGTGTGGTTTTCAGGAGCAAGCAGAGACATTTGTGGAGATCACATATTTTTGAATGGTGCCCTATAGGCATAATGTTCGTTTGCTGGAATCAGGCAGCAGCCACAGCCACCCACCGAGGCCACTCCTTTTAGTAGAACAGAGCAATACAGCCTAAAGTTGCTTTTCTGACCTCTGTTAGTTTGAAAAGTTAAAATGTTTCGCCATTGTAACAGAAGGAAAAAGAGGAATTTTTGTTTCTCTTCTAAATATCTGACCATCAGCAAGATGTGTGTTTATATTTAGTGTACATATAAAACTGATTATCATTTATAGATTGATAAACTGCCTCATGTCTCACCAAGGGCATCTCTTTGTGTTGAAAAGTGGTGGGGACATAGGGGCTCAGATTAGGGGTGTGAAGAGACACTTAGCTCGCAAGACATGCGCCTATGCATACCCATATAAGGTTCACGAGAACAAGACGAAAAGATCCTTGAATAGTGTTTTAACCATATCCTCCAGGAAATTTTGATCATTAAACACTTCATTTCCTGCATTCTGGTGAAAGTTTCTGCATCAATTTATGGTGGAAATGTTTTTATTTATGTAAAAGGAAACACAAAATTCAGGTAGGACGTGACATTTCAAAATATATAAAAATAACAGAATCTAAGTCTCTCAGGCAATCTGTGTTGCTTTCAGATCTGTTTCTCCTGTAGATCAACTTTTCTCATGTAATATCATCCCTGAGGCAACACATAAGTAGGCATGATTTAGTCTTCCTCCTCTTTTGTCATGTTCAAAAGGAGTGAACGGAAAAATTGGCCGAAAAGAAACTGTGTCAAGAAGTTGTTAAAGTTACTGATTGGTGCATGCCGTTTTCAGGTCATGTTATAATCAATAGCTTGTTGTTGTTTTTTTAGCTTAAGTTCCTTTTTTTGGATAATGCACATTTGTTTCTTTTGATTGCATTGCATGTTTTCTTAATGTGCATATAAACCTTTCTAAAGGCATTTTCATTTGTTATTTAACTGCAAGCTATATTTCAGAATGCTTTTTAACAAATTATGCTTTAAAAAAGTGATGGGGACGAAATCAGCCATTTCAAAAAGTGATGCGAACATGTCCCTAGCGCCCCCAGTGTAAATGACGCCTATGCGTTTCACACAACCATTCACACAAGCTGTTTACATGCACCTTGACACCATATGATGAACGGGTTGGTATATGCTTACTTACAGAATTAACAACTCATAAATATGATATTTCTTTAACGACACAAAAAATACAAAGTTAACTGCTTCAACAGCCCATCCTCACTTGTGGTTTGAGTCCTATGTGAAAGCAAGGTAAAATTTATTTATTTGAAGATAAATAACGTTTTGTTGATGACATCACGTGACTTATGTAATGTACTTATTGTAACCCAACAGCGATCTTTCCTAAATCTAGTAGTTTTGTTGCCTAAACCAAACCAAACTACGACTGTTTCACAACCTTTACCATGTGTTAAATGCCATGTGACTTAGGTACCTTACTTATGTAACATATTGTAGGTCCGGTACGCCTGTTGCTGGACTGGTCCTTGCCACCACTGCAACTCTTGTATTGACTGAAAATGATAGATACATCACTCTCTATCGATTAGTTAAGACAAGATGATAACCCCTTTCAAACAGAAAGAGGCTAACATGAATTACGTGAATTCAAGGTCACATTGAAAAATTAAGCAATTTAATCTGGTTTTAAGGTTAATATCAAATGTGTACCAGTGTAGAACAAAATTTGATGTTGGGCTGTTGGGTGGACCAAACAAGCAATCCGAAGACCTAGGAGTCTGAAATTATCATGGACACTTTTCACTTTTTACTAAACCTTTAATTGTTGCATGAAAAACATTACACACATAATTGTATGATCAGGCAAAGTCATAATAAGCCCGAAAAATGTTTTATTGCCTTGCTCAGAAATATAAAATACGATTGATTATTACCTATGTGATCACACTTTATTTAGATCATTCTAATTGGGTTACTATAACACTATGGTGTACTGGTAACACATTATATTAAATTAATATTAAACTTCTTGCACACATATACCGACTTCCATAACGTGAGTTAAGTCACATAACTTAAGACACGTGATTTACATAATATGCTTACTTTAACCCACAACCGAATAGTTTTGTTGTTGTTTGAAATTTTAACTACATGTTTAACATCATGTGACTTACTTCACAGACTTACAGTTCAGTGTTTAATATTTAGGAGAATCTATTGACCGAAATGCAATACAAAATACATAACTGTTTTCAGTGGTGTATAAAGACATTACATAATGAACCGTTATGCTTTTTACCTTAGAATGAGCCATTTCTATCTACATACACCACAGATCCCCTTACATGGATGTCGCCATGTTTCTACAGTAGCCCGAACGGACAAAAATCTCTACAGAGCATGTTTCATCACAACGTTTAATATGTACAAGGAAGAAGAAGAAGAAGTAATGTTAGTCGTAGGAGTAGTAGTCAACTGGTTTATTAGAATTAAGAAAAGGAGAGAAATTTGGACAAATGGAGGCTCACACATAATATTTAGCACAAGAACAGACAGAGCGTGTCAGACACCGTAGCTTATCCTGCACCCTTGCAAAGGTAGGGGTGAGTGGTGACTAATGGTTCATTCATGTGGTGTCTGAATAATCAGAATATTTTTTTCCTCCTTAAATCTTCATTATAAAAAGAGAGATGAAGTGTACATGGGACATTAAGAAGTACAGAGCTTGTTTTTGCAAACATGTCATTTGTAATATGGGGATAACGGTTAGTTTGCTGTCCATGTAGAGTGAACTAGATGTCTGCGTGTTGTTTATCTAATAATGCTAATCCAACACATCTTTGTAGTAGCGTCCATGTTGATTCCTCATTCTTACCACATGAACACACACTAAAGTCTGAAGAATGACTTGTGAAGTCATTCACAAGTCACGACTCAGGAAATGAGACCATCCAAGGAGCGTGTGCTCACTGGTTGCAATTCGCAGTCCTTACCACTAGATGCCACTAAAACTTACACACTGAACCTTAAAGGTTTGGTACGCATGTCGCTGGACTGATACAGGACAGAGTCATGTGTCGCTTTGACAAACAACCTATTTGGCGTGTTAGTATGAGGACATGTTGCAATGTGGCCATTGCCATTGTTTATTTTTAATTAATAATTGGTTAACATGGCTACTCATCAGATATGAGACTGTGCAGTTTTAGGGTTTCCAATGGGATTAGTTAGCATCCTGATAGTGTTTTTATAACAGGGCACTGGAAAAGTTTCAGGTATCACATTCAGGATCATGATATCATTTGCATTGCATTTTCTTATAAATGTCACATTGCACCTGCTATTTATGAACAGTTGAGTATGACACTGTCACTTGTAGTTGCTGTAGGAGTGCTAATTGTACAATTGAACCCTCTGGCAGGTGTCAACAGCCACTCTAGTGGGAAGGGGAGGGAAATGAAAAAGATGTCTCCTGCAGCCATTTGGCAGTTCTTCAGGATCAAGTCCTATTATATCAGAAAGTCACAGCTGATTTGGAATATGGGAGCAGGATTTGCTTGAAGAACTGCAGATAGGAAGTATAGACAGACAACAATCATATGCCTTGTAGTTTCCACTGGTGTCCAGAGACATGAAGCACAGCAAAACATTGTTACTGGCACTGCTTCAGCATGGCAGGGTTCTGTCCAAAATCAAATGCAAATGAATTAAGGTATACAAAATTTAAAAAATAAGACTTAATTAATCTTGTACTTTTCGACAGAAAACTATAAACTGGAGGCCTGGTAGCCTAAATGCAAAAATGTGTTTTGTTGGATTAATAAGAGCCAGCCACTCAGCCAGAGTCCTGTTTATTTGGATGCATTTAAATTATTGTAGCATGTCTGCACTAACCCTTAGGGACATCTAATTTTGTATAATGTGCGTTTTATGATGTCATGTTTTATCCCCTCTTATTAAAGCTGGGAGACTAATGGGGGATCATTTGGCCCTCCCAGTTACATAAAACATTAAAACCGACACGTCTATTTTTGCAATATTGAGATAAAAATTATATATCATCAAATAGGGAGACAGTTTCCTGAAATAATTCATACAATCATATCCTGATCCTTATCAGACCAATAGAAATTGTGACAAGCAGCCTTTTGATCAGAAAGTCAGAGCTTTTTCAGATTCGGGGGGTGGGAATTTGTATGAATAACGCTTTCTCTCTCTTTCAACAAGTACAAAAAACACAACTGAATTAGGCACCATTCACTCTGAGCCTGGTCTCATTTGATTTCATATAATGTGCACAATTGTCTTCACATGCCCTGTGCACAATGTGAGAAAATTGTTTTTCCACAGTGGAAGAATAACATGAATGAGCATAGTACGATTTATAGGACCTGAATGCTTAGAAGTTTTTTCCGTTGCCATGGTTTTCGACATCCAAAACAGTATTCAAATGCATTTTTATTGTTTTTTTAATTCCAAAATTCCAAATAGCAAATGAAATGAAAACAGTAATTTAAACTGCATCTTTGAGCGCTAAAAGATGACAGCCACACAGCGTTTCACCTATAGGTTGACTGCTTGTGGGGGGCTATGTGTTCCTACATGTGCCAAGCCCACACATCAGCCCAGTAGGGGGAGACAGGTGAAGTAAAACTTACTGGAGTTGACAGTAACTCGTTACGTTACATAATGCTGAAATTGCTGTTCCTTTGGGAGATGTGACTTAATGCAATGGTGAGTCAGAAAAGGTATAAATAATATGTAATTTCTTAAGCTATGAGTAGAGGAAAAGTCTGCTATCCTGTAGGCTAATTTATGCAGGGTAAAGGGCCATAGGCTTAAGCTAATGAACCTTGGCAGTTAAGTCATGGGCCCGGACGGCAAACGCTCTGTCCCCTTAGGGCCTCTGGAACAAGCAAAGACCTGTGCCTGAGGATCTCAAACAAATCTCACGCAGAGCCTTAAAAGTAATCAGTAAGATGCATCCTGGAAAACCGTTGAGCAATTTTCCAGTATGGAAAACACATGGAAAATGAGAGAAAAGGTTAATCTCCTGGAAAATCTGTCCCGGAAAATTATTTAACGTGTTGCACGTGGTGTAGCACAGGTTGGATGACATTAATTCAAGTAACTTAAACTCTCAGTAATATAAGTTGTATTATCCTCCAAAGGTAAATATTAGTCACTGCTGGCTGGTAACTGTGGAGTTTTTTTTAGGTTTATAGATTTAACGTTTTCTTCTCAACTTGTTTTAAACAGTTGAATAATGTTAAATTGGTTACATGTTTAGTTCAGTTTCTGAAATTGATGTGCTTGCTAGCAATGGTTTCAAAAGTGTTGGGTGCTATGAGAAAGTTGGATATGAATGAAGCC